>NC_142799.1:78619562-78919562 GCF_049724085.1 Artemia sp. Qi Xiang Cuo | reverse complement strand
TTACGTTACCATTACAAATTTAAATAACTTAGATCAAGGAAGGTTAGCCTGCTTGAACTAACGGTACTTTTGTATTACAGCGACCACACTGTTGTTCCTGATCTGTTGAAAAATCGGTTTTTCTGTGTACACTCGGAGATAATTAGCTTAGCTTGAGTGAGATAAACTACTATGCAGGTATATTTTAACTAAATATTTATTATGTAGATGTGGTTCATTCTGGGAGGCCTGGTTTCTATAATCCTCTGTTTTAGTTTCCATAATTTTGTTACTAAAGTATAATTTTTTATCATATTTTGGTATATTTTATTAGGATTAACCTAACTTCAGTTCTTGAGTGTGGTCGCTATAATACACAAACTAATGATAAGAATAAACTACAGTAGATCAGTTCGAATTTTGTTGAAAATAGTGTGTCATTTCAGAGTGTTAACTGGCAGATTTGGAATTGGGAAGTCACATGAGAATACAAAAAAAAACAGAATTATTTGCGAAATTTTGAATTGTAATAAAGATACTCAATTGGTGTGTGCCCCAATTTTTTGTTTGCAAACACAAACATTGGTTTTATAGATAAATTAATTTCAATATAATTCATTTATTTATTGTGAGCATCCATCTTTTGTGAATAATTTACACAAGGATAAAGAACCAGAAAATTTCTTAAATTGTGAAACTAATTGCCAGCAAATATCCCAAATTTTCCATTTGACTTGGCAGTTTTTTTTTCCTTTTTGTACGGGTAGGGTTGGGATGAGCAGATAACGCACCGAGATACTGAATTTTGTTAAATTTACTATATTACTGGCATGTACACTAATTACTTAAGGTCTACACATATTTTATGATATTTCAATAATTCTCACTTGATCCTACTCTCTTTACTTTTGTTTAAAAATTTACACCCATCCCCTACATTGTAATATATTCCTTTATGCATCTTTTTTTGTTGTAAATTTTTTTCACCCCTAATAATCATCATTCATTCTAATAATGTCAAAAAATTAAAAAGAATGAATAATGCCACAATGTCTTCTACTAAAAATATCAAGCCTTAATTATAGTCTGTGCTATTGAAACAGTTTGGCTTTGCGACATTGTTTATAGATACATTGTTTCTTGCAATCTATCTGTGACCTATCAGATTCTAAGCTTCGGTTATCCGCCTGAAAACATATGAAGATGCCTCCTTTTATCAAGAGTAGTCATATAAATAAATTATGTATAAAACCATTTGAGCTTAAAAAGAGCATTAACTTAAAATGAAGCTGCATAACTTGCAGCTTGCTTAAAATGCAGCTGCGACATTTGCAACTTGAAATCTAGCTGCAACCCCAATCACATGAAGATAAAGAAAAAATTAAGTTATTAGCAGTGCTGAGGAATTATGAAAGAGCAATACATGCAATCAATTCTTGACACACTTTATCATAGTGAAAGGAATCACCGGATATGCGGCGTATCTTAAGTCCTCGACCACCGTGTTCCGCTTCGCACACTTCTAGAGCTAGTTGGACACCAGGCGGATGAACCACTAAACCAAGTCTTGGTTCATTTCGATCTTCTTCATATATTACACCTGGAGCCCGATCATTTATGACACTTCGTACTAAGCTAATGATATCACTGGGCTGGAGTTGATTACAACAAGATGATAATTGGACTTCAATCGAACCACTATTAGATTTGGTAAGCTCGGGGATATACGATAGCTGAGAGACAGTCTCAATAGTGGGAGTTTCACCGGCGGAAGATGGAAGGGTTGTTACTTCTCCTAATTCATCTGTGACAGAAATCTGCGGATGTGGCATGAAGCTTTTCCGTCTTCGCGACGATATGCGAAGGTCCAATGCTTCACCATTTCTCTGTTCTTCCTAAAGATAAACCAATTTTTAATTCATTTATTTTAAAATACAGATTTGAAATACTTCAACTGAGAAAAACACAAATAATTATGTTGCATTGGAAGGAAAATTTTAAAGAAATTAGAATTAACCCAATTTATTGCATTCATTTTATTTTAATTTTTACTGTATTCATTTCAGAGATCTATCAAATTATTAAATAAAGAAAATCAAACTAAATTGTATTGTGAAAATTAGAGAATAGTTGCAAGTCGAAAATTAAAACCACTGGAAAATTCTAATTAACGGAATTTAAATTTTTACGAAATTTTGATGAATAAAAATTTTTTATATCAATTTCATACACTTAAATAGAAAATTTAAACTAAATACAACTGCTACTACTAACACCTCACCACAGCACCAAACCACCTGAGGCCAACACAGCTGCGCACGCTCCTCTTGCATCCCAAACCATCCAAACTTTCCCTCTTTACACCCTCAAGATAACTAAATTAAATTTAATTTAGAAATTAAATAGTGAAACATTAAAAGATGCAAAAAATAAAATCTATACGAAAAATATCCGTTGATATCAACTTTACGCCAAACCCCCTTGTTTTATTCTCGGGTGTTATTCTCAGCGTTTACTGAATATAAAATACTAAAGCAATTTATCAAACTGAAAAATCAACTTGGACTTGAAAAGTTTACTAAAAACGTTCGTTCTTTTACTTTAACGTTACAACGTTTAAAAGCTTATATGAATTGCTTAACCCAAGCTCTGAGGTCTGCTAAACAGCAGTACTATTTAAAGGTATTTAATAACGCATATGGATCTCCTAAGAAGGTGTGGTCATTAATAAATGATTGTATCGGCAAAAGAAAGATGAATCCTCTTCCGGACGACCCCGAATGGTAATACAGCTGTTAAAGAAAAAAAAAGTAACATTGCTAACATACTCAACACTCACTTGGCCAAAACAGGCGAAAAGATGTCGGAAGAGGCATCCCGAAAATTAGCACCAAATTCTGCTAACTTCAAAAGTTTTTTACCTCCCTCTACTCACCGATCCATATTCCTCCCCCCAGTGTCATCTGCTGAATCGATGATGGTACCTCATCAACTCAAAAATGGACAAACAGAAGGAACTGATAGATCTTCTACAAGTTTACTTAAATCGATTATGCCTGGTAGCCTATAGTTAATTTCTTGTGCTCAAATTGAGCTCTTGAGCTCTTGAGCTCAAGAATGGTGTCTTTCCTTCTAAAATGAAGTCCGCCTGGTAGCCTATAGTTAATTTCTTGTGCTCAAATTGAGCTCTTGAGCTCAAGAATGGTGTCTTTCCTTCTAAAATGAAGTCGGCCTGGTAGCCTATAGTTAATTTCTTGTGCTCAAATTGAGCTCTTGAGCTCTTGAGCTCAAGAATGGTGTCTTTCCTTCTAAAATGAAGTCCGCCTGGTAGCCTATAGTTAATTTCTTGTGCTCAAATTGAGCTCTTGAGCTCTTGAGCTCAAGAATGCTGTCTTTCCTTCTAAAATGAAGTCCGTCTGTGCCACTGCACTATATAAAGAGCAGGATGTGACAGAAATAAAAATTAATAACAGAGTCAAAAGTAGAGTAGGAACTACCATTTCTATGGGGCCCCCGTACCAAACAGGTTTTTTTCTGATAGATAAATCTATTCTACTGGTCATTACACTCTTTCTTTGCCAAGAGATTTACGCAATTTAAGGACAAGTTTTTCTGACGTAGATTTCTAGTTCATGATATACAAGTTTTTTTTTTAGGTTAAATCCATTATCATTCATCTACAAGTTGATTAGTAGATTTTTTTTTTTTTTTTTTTTTAAACTTGGCTAATAGGTTTTTAAACCTATTACTACGAACGCTACATGCATTCTATTTTTGGAACTAGGAGCGAGATTGCGTGATGCTATCAGACTGGTTTCGTTTCATGGGTTCATTAATAGAAGGACTAATGTTTTTGAAAAGGGGTAATTACTTCTTTAGTTTACGAGATTTGCGAATTTTTTCGCAATGCCTTAAGAATGCGCGATGGTTAAGAATGCCTCACGGGTAATTAAAGAATGGGATGCTTGCATCAACAATACAAAGAATATGCTCGGATACTTAATAGATTTGACGCTTACAAGAGACATTGCTAGAAGGCATTCAATAGCTTAATTGAAAAGTAACGATAGAATGACATTGTGACTTGACCTAGCTTTACCTCGCCGATGTGGTCTGTATAATAAATAAGTAACGTTTGAAAAGTATTGTCAATTTAAAAAGAAATGGCTGAAAAGTGTTTTGAGAGGGATGGGGTGCATGGAGGGTTGAGTTGCACGAGGGTTCAGTTAAAGGGAATACAGTTGCACGGGGGGTTTCGGTTATACAGGGGTTCAGTTACAAGGGGGATTCAGCTGCACGGGGGTTGAGTTAAATGGGAATTGAGTTCCACGAGAGTAGTGCTTTGTCGTGGTTTAGCCGTGAGGTCCCTTACCACAACCCCAAAGGGCTCCGATCCCCCCCTCCCAAACCCGAAGGCACCCCCCGGTCCGCAAAGATTCTCTGGGCTCCCAAAGGGGCCGTGGTTTACCTTGTAACTTTTACATTCTCTTGATTTTCAAAGTTCCCTTTGAAGGACTCTGTTGTTTTAAGCCGGTGTGATTTTTTCTTTACATGGTGTTCGTTCAAAAAAGCAAGAATTTCTGTTAAATAAATAATTCTTATATTTTTTCCATTCAATTGAAGGCGAGGATTTCTGTTAAATAAATAATTGTTATACCTTTTAAAATGACGTTACGGGGTGTGAGGGGGCTCTATTGTTTTAAGCAGTTTTATTTTTTCTTTACATGGTATTCGTTCAAAAAGCGAGGATATTCCGTGTGATTTTTTTGGGAAGTTTAATGAAATTATTAGTTACCGAGAGTTCAATGACTCCTCCCCTCAATGACTTTCAGGGGTTTTATGACTCCTCCTCACAATGAATTCAGATGGTCTTAGGACTCATCCCCCTAGCCATAACTCCATTCAACCTTGAGCGAAGATATAAAAGTTTGATGAAGTATTTTTCTGCTTAACAACTACATTAATAACTTCCAAGATGATAGGACTTATTTTTAATTTAATTGGGAATGGAAAGTCAAAGTCTAACATAAAGAACAAGGTATTTCGGAGGGGGTAGCTAACTTCATATACGGGATAATTTCCATTCGTCTTAGTTTTTAACGATGCTCCGTATTTCTAGTTGAAAATGCTTATTTTTTAATTTAATTGGGAATGAAAAGTCAAAGTCTAACATAAAGAACAAGGTATTTCGGAGGGGTAGCTAACTTCATATACGGGATAATTTCCATTCGTCTTAGTTTTTAACGATGCTCCTTATTTCTAGTTGAAAATGCTTATTTTTTAATTTAATTTGGAATTAAAAGTCAAAGTCTAACATAAAGAACAAGGTATTTCGGAGGGGGTAGCTAACTTCATCTACGGGATAATGTCCATTCGTCTTAGTTTTTAACGATGCTCCTTATTTCTAGTTGAAAATGCTTATTTTTTTAATTTAATTGGGAATGAAAAGTCAAAGTGCCAGAATGGTTGAAATCCACTAGCTCAGTATTGGGGTCTTAGTCCACCAGCCTGAATGGTGGAAATACACTAGCTCAGTATTGAGGTCTAAGTCCACCAGCCTGAATGGTCGAAATTCACTAGCTCAGAATTGGGGTCTTAGTCCACCAGCCTGAATGGTGGAAATTCACTATCTCAGAATTGGGGTCTTAGTCCACCAGCCTGAATGGTTGAAATTCACTAGCTCAGAATTAGGGTCTTAGTCAGTGTTCAGATTGGAGCGTTGGGGATCCGACTATCTGGGCTTTATTTGTCAAGACCTGAATGCTAAGCGATGGACATGAGCTCGATTGGGACCCCATTGTGAAAACGGAAAACAAAAAACAAAAAATATATTGTTGATATGTGTGTAGAGCATGGCATGGTTACCGCTTGGGGCAACAGTCTAACCGTTGACGGTTTTAGGTATCCGTGAATAAGTTCTAAGGCGAGAGTGGAAATTGGGACAAATTTTTGGAAGTGCCCACCTCACCTGCTCAGAGTCTCAGGCAAGTGACCCTAAATTTGAAAAAGTGGAAATTGGCTCAGATTTTCTAAACTGAGCTGAGACAATGAATAGATACTATTGGGAAAGTTATTGGAGACGCTGGGCATCCTTGAACAAGTGCTAAATTGAGAGAGGAATTTGGGACAATATTTGGGGGCACCCACCCGCCCAGAGTCTCCGGCAGGTGACCCTAAAATTTAAAAAACACACAGAGACGACACACAAAGAGATGAATCACACACAGAGAGGACAAACACACAGAAACGACACATAGAGACAAAACATACACAGAGACGATACACACACACAGATTCAACACACAGAGAGAGATGAGACACACACACAGAAATGACAAACACACATAGAGACGACACATACAAAGAGACGTCACACACAAACAAAGATACGAAACACACAGAGAGACAACACAAACTTAGAGACAACACACACACACACACACACACAGAGACAACATCCACACAGAGACAACAAACACACACACAGAGACGACACACTCAAAGTGACGACTTACACATAGAGACGACACACACACAGAGACGACACACACACAGCGGCGACACACATAGAGAGACGACACACACACAGAGACGACACACTCAAACAGACGACTGATACATACAGACGACACCCACACAGAGACGACAAACACACAGAGACGACAGACAAAAAGAGACGAATCACACACAGAGAGGACAAACACACAGAAACGACACATAGAGACGACACATGCAGAGAGACGATACACACACAGAGTCAACACACACAGAGAGACGAGACACGCACACAGAAATGACAAAACACACATAGAGACGACACACACAAAGAGACGTCACACACACACACACAGATACGAAACACACATAGAGACGACACACACATAGACACAACACACATCCACACAAAGACGACACACACACACAGAGACGACACACTCAACAACACACACATAGAGACAACACACACACACACACAGAGACAACACATAGAGACGACACATGCAGAGAGACGATACACACACAGAGTCAACACACACAGAGAGACGAGACACGCACACAGAAATGACAAAACACACATAGAGACTACACACACAAAGAGACGTCACACACACACACACAGATACGAAACACACATAGAGACGAAAGACACATAGAGACAACACACATCCACACAGAGACAACACACACACAGAGACGACACACTCAACAACACACACATAGAGACAACACACACACACACACAGAGACAACATCCACACAGAGACGACAAACACACACACAGAGACGACACACTCAAAGTGACGACTTACACATAGAGACGACACAAACACAGAGACGACACACACACAGAGACGACACACAGAGAGAGACGACACACACACAGAGACGACACAATAATAGTTAAGAATTATACATAGAGAATACACAAACACAGATACTAAAAAACAAAAGAGGCTAAATACAAAAATAGACTAATCACACACAGTGAGGAAAAACACACAGAAACGACACATAGAGACGACACATGCACAGAGACGAGCCACACACACAGAGTCAGCACACACAGAGAGACGAGACACGCACACAGAAATGACAAAACACACATAGAGACGACACACACAAAGAGACGTCACACACACACACAGATACGAAACACACATAGAGACGACACACACATAGAGACAACACACATCCACACAGAGACGACACACACACAGAGACGACACACTCAAAGTGACGACTTACACATAGAGACGACACACACACAGAGACGACAAACACACAGAGAATACACAGATAGAGAGACGACACACACACAGAGACGACACACTCAAAGTGAAGACTTACACATAGAGACGACACACACACAGATACTACACACAAAATGAGAATACAAAAACAGATAGACTAAAATAAAAAATAGACGAAACAATCAACTAGAAAACACACACACAGTGTCGACAACCCAAACTCGACTACACAAGCACTTTGTCGTCAAACACACAGAAACGACACACACACAGAGATAACACGCTCATAGAAGCCATACAGAAAAAGAGAGCACAGAAAAACAGATACGAAACACCCACACAGATGAGACACACAAACAGAGACAACTCACACACAGAGACTACAAACACACACAGACGACACACACAAAGAGACGACACACACACAGAGAGGACAAAAACACAGAAACGACACAGAGAGACGACACAAGCACAGAGACGATACACACACACAGAGTCAACACACACAGAGAGACAGAGACACACACACACAGAAATGACAAACATACATAGAGATGACGAACACACAGATACATCACACACACAGCGACGACACACATCGACTAAAGACTCACAATGATATAAAACACACACGCACAGACAACCAAAACAAAGAGAATATAAAAACACACACACACACATGACACACACACAGAGACCACAAACTTAAATAGATGACTAACAAAAAGCGACAATAGACACACAGAATTTAATGCGTTTAAATGCTTTTTTTAAAGTTAATCAGAGCAAAAACAAATTAAAATAAACTAAAAACAAATAAAAACACCGCCAATATTAGTAAAATACAATTGTCGCAACTAATCCACATAGTTCACAGAAAATAATAGTGTTACTTCGATGAGAACACCAAAGCAACTGAGTAAAAAAGTATAAAAATAGAAATGAACTTAATTATTTTGTTGTAAAATAATGCTCTTGTTGGCTATTATTGAAGCAATTCTTTTTGGTCTGGTAGGTAATCTCGTCCCCAGGTGATTTTGTAAAATCTTAATACCCTTATTAACTATTGGTTCATTTTTCAAAAGAATATTATAAATTGGGTCAATATTTAAATTTCCTCTATCCCTATTTATTGAAAGATTAGCAAACATATGTTTTTTTTTTATTTCTATAGCTTCCCTCTCCCACTGACAAAAACCTCTATCATTAGAAATAGTTGTGGCCCCATCAAATTGTACGAAATTTTCAGGATGAAAGAAAATATGTTCTACCAAAGCCGAAACAAAAGTTTCAGGAGGCTTGCTGAATTGTAGAGGGTTTTTTTTTTTTTTATTAGAGTTGCAATCCTCAATAAATCTTTAAAGAAATTGTTGGTGAGTTCTACCAATATAAAACTTCCCACAAGAACAAGGAATTTTATACACTCGACTAACTAAATTTCCCCAGGTTAAATGCTTCCCAGAATTGAGGAAACTACCTAATGGTCTTACCGATTGGAAACATGTATCTTATTCTATTTTATTTACGCAAAATTCGTAAATAAAATATTTTATTTATATTTTAAATATTTTAAAATAAAATATTTTATAACACACACAGAGACGACACACATAGAGAGACGACACACACACACAGAGACGACACACTCAAAGTGACGACTTATACATAGAGACGACACACACACAGAGACGACAAACACACAGAGACGACAGAAAAAAAGAGACGAATCACACACAGAGAGGACAAACACACAGAAACGACACATAGCGACGACACATGCACAGAGACTGTACACACACACAGAAATGACAAAACACACATAGAGACGACACACACAAAGAGACGTCACACACACACACACAGATACGAAACACACATAGAGACGACACACACACAGAGACAACACACATCCACACAAAGACGACACACACACACAGAGACGACACACTCAACAACACACACATAGAGACAACACACACACACACACACAGAAACGACACATAGAGACGACACATGCACAGAGACGACACACACACAGAGTCCACATACACATAGAGACGAGACACGCACACATAAATGACAAAACACGCATAGAGACGACACACACAAAGAGACGTCACACACACACACAGATACGACACACACATAGAGACGACACACACAGAGAAACAACACACATCCACACAAAGACGACACACACACACAGAGACGACACACTCAACAACACACACATAGAGACAACACACACACACACACAGAGACAACATCCACACAGAGACAACAAACACACACACAGAGACGACACACTCAAAGTGACGACTTACACATAGAGACGACACACACACAGAGACGACAAACACACAGATACTACACACATAGAGAGACTACACACACACAGAGACGACACACTCAAAGTGACGACTTATACATAGAGACGACACACACACAGAGGCGACAAACACACAGAGACGACAGAAACAAAGAGACGAATCACACACAGAGAGGACACACACAAAGAACCGACACATAGAGACGACACATGCACAGAGACGATGCACACACACAGAGTCAACATACACCCAGAGAGATGAGACACGCACACTGAAATGACTAAACACGCATAGAGACGACACACAAAAAGAGACGTCACACACACACACAGATACTAACCACATATATAGACTGCACACACATAGAGACAACACACCTCCAAACAGAGATGACACACACACACAGAGACTACACACTCAAAGTGACGACTGACACATATAGACGACACACACACAGAGACGACACAAACACAGAGACGACACACATAGAGAGAAGACACACAAAAACAGACGACAAACTCACATAGAAGACTTACACATACAGACGAACAGCAAAGACACAAGAAACACCCACCGAGACGGCACCCATACAGGGACGACACGCACACAGAGACGACACACACACAGAGACAACACACACACAGATACGAAACACACAAAGAGACGACATGCTCACAGAGATTAAAAACACACAGAAAAGACACACACACAGAGACTACACGATGATAGAGGCAACACAGACAGATAGATGATATACAAAGAGATAAGCCACACCCACAGAGATGACACACACACAGAGACCACTCACACACACACAGGACAGACACACAGAGACGACAGACACAAAGAAAAGAATCACACACAGAGAGGACAAACACACACAAAAGACACATAGTGACGACACATGCACAGAGAATAAACACACATACAGAGTCAACACACACAGAGACACGAGACACACACACACACAGACATGACAAACACACATAGAGATGACACACACAAAGAGACGTCACACACACACAGATACGAAACAAACATAGGGACGACACACACATAGAGACAACACACACACACAGACAACATCCACACAGAGACTACACAAACACACACACAGAGACGACACACACACAGAGACGACACACTCAAAGTGACGACTTACACATAGAGACGACACACACACAGCATTTAATGCGTTTAAATGCTTTTTTTAAAGTTAATCAGAGCAAAAACAAATTAAAATAAACTAAAAACAAATAAAAACACCGCGAATATTAATAAAATACAATTGTCACAACTGATCCACATAGGTCACAGAAGCTAATAGTGTTACTTCGATGAGAACACCAGAGCAACTGGTTAAGAAAGTACAAACATGGAAATGTACCTGATTATTATGTTGCGAAGGAATCCTATTACTGTTGGCTATCACTAAATCAACTCTTTTTAGTCTCGTTGGTAATCTCGTCCCCAGGTGATTCTATAAAATTCCCTTACTATATGTTGGTTCATTTTTCAAAAGAATGTTGTACGTTTGGTCGTTATTTAAATTGCCTGTATCTCTATTAATTGAAAGATTAGCAAACATATGTTTTTTTTTTATTTCTATAGCTTCCCTCTCCCACTGACAAAAACCTCTATCATTAGAAATAGTTGTGGCCCCATCAAATTGTACGAAATTTTCAGGATGAAAGAAAATATGTTCTACCAAAGCCGAAACAAAAGTTTGAGGAGGATTGATGAATTGTAGAGGGTTTTTTTTTTTTATTAGAGTTGCAATCCTCAATAAATCTTTAAAGAAATTGTTGGTGAGTTCTACCAATATAAAACTTCCCACAAGAACAAGGAATTTTATACACTCGACTAACTAAATTTCCCCAGGTTAAATGCTTCCCAGAATTGAGGAAACTACCTAATGGTCTTACCGATTGGAAACATGTATCTTATTCTATTTTATTTACGCAAAATTCGTAAATAAAATATTTTATTTATATTTTAAATATTTTAAAATAAAATATTTTATAAATAAAATATTAAATAAAATCGTAATAAAAACCGATTGGAAACATGTATCTTATTGTATTTTATTTACGCAAAATTCGTAAATAAAATTTTTTATTTATATTTTAAATATTTTAAAATAAAATATTTTATAAATAATATATTAAATAAAATCGTAATAAAATATTAATCAAAATCGTAAATAAATAAAATCGTATTAATAAAATAAAATCGTATTAGTAATCGTATTAATAAAAATCGTAAATAAAATATTTTATAAATAAAATATTTTATTTTGCGTATTTTATTTAGGCTAAATTCGTTGAAGCTTCTCTTCCAAACCAGGTACATATGACAAAGAAATGAAACTTTTAGACAAATTTAATTATGAAGACTGCGAAACTCCAATTACCCTACTATTATGTTTAATACGTCTATTTTCTATTATTTTATCAGTGAAATTAATTGGGTGACTATTACTAAATAAAATATCCTTCAAATACAATAATTCAGAATCCAGAAATTCCTGAGGACAAATTCTGGAAGCTCTATCCACTAGTGAAATCACAACCCCTCATTTCGCCGAAACAGCGTGACACGAATGAAATTCAAATATCTATCATTGTGCGTGGAGACTTTTTGTATATTGAGAAAAGTAAATGGTAATCTCTTTTAATTAACAAGATATCAAGAAAAGGTAGTTTGTCATTTTCTTCAAACTCCACTGTAAATTGTATATTTTTTAAGAACTATTTAAATGTTTACAGAAAAGGTCTAAGGAATCTAAACCGTGTTTCCAAACGCAAACTACGTCATCCATGAATCTGCCCCAGACTCAAGGGAGAGCCTAAAACTGTGTATAGCGGAGGTTTCCATAGAATCCATGAAAAAAATTGCCAACAAAGGACTGAGGGATACCCCCATAGGCAAACCAAACACCTGCTTGTAAAATTCTCCACTAAAACCAAAATAAAAAGAATATTCATTTACCAAGATAACTAATTTCATAATGACCTCAATATCTAAACCAGCCAATGTCACATCTTGTATCAAGTCGAAGTATTTTTGTAATTTACTCTTTAGTACATCTTCGTACTTTTTTACATTACAATTTGAATACATGGAAACTACATCAAAACTGCAGAGAATTGAATTCTCCTCCAATGCAATTTATTAGTGAGATCAGTCGAATTTTTTATATATGATTTTTGTGTTCCTAAGAGAGGACGCAATTCCACACACAACCACTCTCCTAATTTTGAAACAGATGACGGAAAAGTTGATACAATGGGACGGAGCGGGGCTCTCAAGTCGTATGAATTTTGGGTAACCATAGATTTTGGGAACAGAACAACCTCTTGGATAAAATGTATTGTAAAATTGTGGGTTTATAACTGAATCATTTTTTAATGAATCCAATTCCTTTCATGTCGATTCTACATATTTATCTATAGGATCAAAATTCAGTTTTTTTATAAGTGATGTATAAGTGATGATATCACAAATAGTGGCTTTCATTTTATAAGTGTATCACAATAATGGCTTATCAATGATAACGGCTTATTTTAATGGCAATTATAATGGCTTATCAATAATGGCATATCACAAATAATGGCTTTTTTATACGTGATGATATCACAAATAATGGCTTTCATTTGACAATCATAGTCACTACTGAGCATAATTACAATACTATTGCCTTTATCTGCTCTGGTGATTGTAAGGTCTTTGTCCTTTTTCAAACCAGAAAGTGTTTTAACGTCATTTTTGTGTCATCTTTTTCAATTTTGCTCTTATTAAAAGTGTTTAGTTTCCTTACGATCTCGGCTCTAAGTTCCCGAGGAGCCTCGATCTCATCAATCCCTGAATCCCTGAATCCAACTTAGAAATTATTTTTGAATATGAAATCGGTGTTGGAAAACAGAATTTAGAAAGAATTTCGACAAAATTGCCTCCTGTTGACTACTAAGAAGTTTTGATGATAAATTCTTAATGGCAGGACTTAGACAAGAACGAGTATAATAAACATCCGAATCCTTAAACTTCTCCAACAAAAGTCTACTAAAATGAGAAACAACAAACGAGACTGCGGCCAGTACAGAGAAAAGATGAAAAACTGGAAAGAACTCACCAACAATTTCTTTAAAGATTTATTGAGGATTGCAACTCAATTCAAAAAAAAAAAAAAAAAAAAAAAAAAAAAAAAAAAAAAAAAAAAAAAACTACAATTCAGCAAGCCTCCTGAAACTTTTGTATCGGCTTTGGCAGAAGATATTTTCTTTCATCTTGAACATTTCGTACAATTTGATGAGGCCACAGCTATTTCTAATGATAGAGGTCTTTCTTAATGGGCGAGGGAAGCTATAGAAATAAAAAATATATGTTTGCTAATCTTTCAATAAATAGGGATACGGGAAATTTAAGTATTGACCCAATTTGTAATATTCTTTTGAAAAATGAACCAATAGTTAATAAGGGAATTAAGATTTTACAAGATCACCAGGGAACGAGATTACATACCAGACTAAAAAGAATTGCTTCAATAATAGCTAACAATAGGATTATTTCGCAACAGAATGATTAACTTCATTTTCATTTTATACTTTTTTACTCAGTCACTTTGGTGTTCTCGTCGAAACAACTCTATTAGCTTCTGCGACCTATGTGGATCAGTTGTGACAATTGTATTTTATTAATATTGGTATTTTATTTGTTTTTAGTTTGTTTCAGTTTTTTTTTCTAATCTCTGTTTTTTCTGTGCTGAAGACGCCTCGTTGACATACAGGCGAAATATCCACGTCATTTTAGTTTATCTTTTCTCTCTACTGCGTTTCACAAACAGTGATAGAAATTCACAAAAAATACCAGATATTTCGGTCACACATGCAGTGACCGTCATCAATAGTAAAACTAAAGTTTAGTTTTAGTTTAGTAAAGTAAAATTTTACTATTGATGACGGTCACTGCATATGTGACCGAAATATCTGGTATTTTTTGTGAATTTCTATCACTGTTTGTGAAACACTGTATATCATTTGACACGATCTTCTCAGTTGGTGCGAAGACCAGCTATGGTCACGTCTAGGTCTAGGTTTTCAATTCGCCATGTTGTTCCGTTAGTTTGGGAGAGTTTGCCAGAGGATTTGAGGAATGTTGGGGGTTTGCAGGATTTTCGTAAGTCGCTAAAGAACCATTGTTTTGATGTGTATATTTTGAATGGATAATTCCACGCCACTTAAGTTTTGTTTTTGAGGAGGGTTTAGTTGCAGCTGAATATTATTATAATTATTATAATTTTGTTGGGTGTTGTTTGGAGGTTCGTTGGTTTTCGGGTCCGGTAAGTTGAGCTCTAATTATGTTTTTTTTTTTTTTTTTTTTTCTATTTCTATTTCTTTTTTCTCTCTTTTTTTTTGGTTTCTTGGTTTTTTGATTTATTAGTAGGGGTTTCTCCCGCACAAGCATTGTTTCAGGGAATCGATGATGTATATATTTTTTTTTAAATAAACCCATTGTTACTTTTTATTAGAAGGATTTTATCCCTATTTGAACTTTTATTTATCGTCATGGAAAGGCAGTGTGGTCTCCGAAATTATCTAGGAGAATCAAAAATTTCAACATTATTACACGAGGAAGATGGAGTGGCAATCTACTAGATGGAGTGGCAGTAACTTAAATGCCTGTGTTTAGGTATAAACTGAGTTATATAAGGGAACTAAGTTTAATTTAAGTTCAGAAACTAAGTTAATTTAAAGGAACTTAAAAATTATGTTTTTTCAAACTCTATACTGACCCTACTGACCTAACAACGTATACAATGAAGAATTAGACTGTAATGGCGTCAGTGCGTAGACAAGAGATGTACGTAACCAGCGCGCATGCGCAGAACGCCGACCATAGTGCTGCGGCGGCGGCATCGCAAAACGGTACTTACTTAAAAAACATGCCTCGTATATACTGACCCTACTTAGGTCAACATGTTTTCCTTTGATTTAGTCAGTCTTCTCTAGAGAACACCTTTCTTTGCAATTTTAGCTGCCCTAAGCTCTCTTTCAACTTTTGTTCTGCTTTTTGAGCTTGCATCGGAAAGAAGAGAAGGTATAATAAGGTTTGCCCTTTCTCGATTCCCACAGTTACATTTTGAATGCGCCTTTCTGCCGTCCTAACAAATTGTTTTTCAAAATACCTCTTTCTATTAATCAACAGGAAATTACTGCCTGTTACAACAGGAAATTACTGCCAGGAAATTGTAGTTGGGATTGCTAACACAAATTAACTTTAACCATTGAATCTTCTATTGGATTCCGCGGATGAAGCGTAGAAGTTTATACAATAAGAAATTAAAGTTGTAAACAACTTATATACTAATACTAATTATTCTAAACTCATATGGGTTTTAAAAACCACTTTTTATTTTTACACATGTCTTGAGCCTCAATACACTTCTTACATCTTTTACTCTTTACCGTTCCGATGAACAATTTCCCACAAAAAATGTTTTCTTAGCCGTCAGATTATAACCGCTCAGCGTTTTTGTTTCGACATACCAGCAAAATTTGTGGCCAACAATTGTCAGCAACAAAATGGACTGTAGAAACGCGCCTCATAGATACTCAAATGATACCTGAATGCTTCCTAGAGTTTGAGATGTAAGCGGTGGTGAGCTCCTTGGCTGAACTACAGGTGTTCCATGTGTTATAGAGCCGGGCATCATTCCATATAAAGGGGGTCCAACAGGGGACGCAGGACTGATTAATGGTGTACCAAGGCTGATGGAACCCCCTTGTGCTGGAGGACAAGGGCCAATGTTTGGAAGAAGAGCAGGGGAGCCAGGTGAGGAGATAACAGGAGTACCCTGCAAAATTTATGGGTGAGGTTACTGCGAGGTCTGGTAACGTCTGGTGCGAGATCTGGTAATGTCAGAAAAAAAACACTGATTAACTCTGAATTATAAGTGGACCCGCTACTTTACATTGACTGATTAACGACCCTGTCATGCCGTCAACAATGTTATTTCAATTCAATTTTCCAGCTCTCAACGTTTACATATAAACATGAAAAACTTGGCTGGCATTAAAGCTATCAAAAGTACCCCGTTATATTTTGAGGTAACGTTATGTCACGTTATTCGAGGTATTATTATGTCACGAAATATCTGTTATATTTTGCTAAGATTCGGCTGGTATTAAAGATGACAGTAGTACCCTTTTTTTCAGATAATGTTATGTCACACTATATAAGGCAACACTGTGTTACGAAACATCTGTTATATTTTGTTAAACGCGGCTGGCGTTCAAGCTAACAGAAGTACCATGTTATATTTTGAGGTAACGTTATGTCAAGTTATTTGAGGTAACGTTATGCTACGAAACATATGTTATATTTTCTTAAAACTCACCTGGCATTAAAGCTAACATAAGTACCCTGTTATTCTTTGAGATAACGTTATGTCACAAAATATATATTATACTTGAGGTGACACTACGTCACAAAATACGTATTGATTACCACACATTAATCTATGTGCTAAATTAAATTGACTGTTATGCCTTGTTATGCCAATTGACTGTTATGCCATTAATGGCCTTGTTATGCCACCGAATTTTTTATTTCAATAGACATTTTTAGCATTCTAAGTCATTTAAAATAAAAGGATTCACAAATTATAAACAAAATGAAAATGCAAAAATATAACTGACCCTACTCCGCCATCTACAATTTTTATATTTCCTTTTCAATCCAACTTTTATCTCTCTAAGTACTTACAAACTCCCCTCAAGGCATAAATACAAACTCCCCTCCCGCAGTAAACTGCTATTAAATAATAGCTAGTTGCATAAAAAAGAACAAACACAGTTAAATATTAAAATGGACCAGTTTCCCTGATTCATGCTCATTTTAGCATAAAAATAAAGATAAACAGAATCCTACAAAGGTACAGCCTGAATATTTTGAGAGCCTGTTAAAGAGTAATTAGGTTGTTATTTCAAGGCTATATCTCTGTAAAATGGTTTGAAAAATAGGTACTTACAAAGGTCTTAAAAAAGGCCATACAAAGGGGACCATTAACATTTGCAACTGTCATACCTTTGAAAGCATCTTTCTAATAATATAGAAAAGGCCATATTATTTAAACAGTTTTTGTATTTGTTTCGGAAGTGAGGAAATGTCAGATATGAAATAATTTTCATATCTTATATAATGAAATTGTTGCAGTAAATTGTATCAGATCCCTTTAGTCCTGTGTTTTTAGATTAAAAAAAAAGGCGTTTGATTCAGCAAGAAAGCTTTAGAGAAGCTTTATAGAGAAGCTTTAGAGAAGCTTTGATGAAGTTCAAAACCTTAAAGGGTCTACCAGAATAGTACGTTGAAATTATTTGCATAATATATGATGTAATATACCTGCCAGAAGGGGAATTATTGCTTGGTTCTGTGTGAAATCAAGGGCCAAACTAGGATTTTGCTTATATCCCTGTTTACAGGGATATTGATAAATTTTTTTCTGAGGAACGGGACAAAGGCTTTGGGAGGATATGGTGTTAAACGGGAAGCTCAGACCATCAAAGACTTAAACGATGCAGAAGATTTGAGCGTCATATGTGTGCTAGCAAAACAAATGAATTTTCGGAGGTTTTCAGGGTGCGAGATAAGGTTCGGAACGTTCAGTTATGCAAATGTTGGAAAGGTGGGAGAATGTATGGGAGGGTAGGGTTGGTGAGGTGGTAAGGGCGAGCCTGCCTTTCATTTCCTAATTTTTGTTTTGCAAGATTATTAAAAACTTACAACCATACTATCACATATATTCTCCTTAATTAGGTTAAAAGGAATAAGGTTAAGACAATACCTGAGAAATAGATCCATGAGCCAGGGTCTGCAAGGGAAGGTGAGGTGGAGAGGAACTATAGACATTTTGAAGGTGTAACCTCTGTAGGTGACATGAGAGACCAATACTATCGGATTGGCTAAGGCTTTGGTGCAGTGGCGAGCCTGAAAAAACAAAAATGAAACAAGTGAGTACCTTTGAGTAAAAAACTGAATAGACTGTGTTCCCTTTCCCTCCACCCTAACCCCCCACAAAAAAAACAACGTAGAAGATTCAAAAGAAGGAATATTGCTGCCATTCATTCTAATTTACCAATAAGAAAATGGAAAACAATAGTTTTATTTTCTATTCACGTAGTATATAAGTAGATGTTTTAATTAACGTTCCAATTAAATTGAAGTTAATTTTTGAATTTAACATCGAATTAAATTAATTTAAGTTAAATTTGATTTTTGTGTTTTTAACTAATTTAATTTATTAGATACAAAATATAGGTTTGGCGGCGGAAAACTGATGAAATCTATTTTTACCCCTGTGGGTCACATCTCAGAAATTATAGCAGATAGAAAAATTCTGACTGCACTATTGGACTTAGCATGTCAAAAATTAGAGGATGTCTGTCCTTAACTCAAAACAAAATTGTTGTGCAGATACAAGATTTCAGCAAAGGATAAAAAAAAACAGGATAAAATCTCCAGAGCCATTGATGGCGCAAAAGACGTCGAATCGATTGTTGGTATAAATATGCAAAAATGTTTGCCGAATAAAATAAAAATGCCGATTATAACTCAAAAGGTCATTTATCTTCATCGTTGGAGCTTAAAAGGCTAGTAGAACCAGTCCTTCCTGACGTCTGGCATCGTCTCATATCCCAGAAACTTAATTCTTCCTTTTCTTAAAAGTAAAAACCCTTGTAGGGTTGGGAAGAGAGCATTTGAAGTTACCATCATTCATAATACATTCTGGAGGGTCCGTCGCCCTCCAAAGAGATATTAACATATAAAGTACTAGTGGCATTGACCTTGGACCAAATATTGTGGCACTTACTCCCCACAGGTAGTAAACTTGTCGAACCCATACTAGTTCTAGCTGTGGTAAGCCCACAGCACGAATCAGCCAGGGCAGAACTAGAAGAATCCGTGGCGCGTCAGAGTTGGTGTGACACCGTCGGCCGCGAAACCATATACTAGTGGCATCAGAACTGACCCTGCCAGCCCGCTAGAGTACAAATAGGTCTGCTGTCAGAAAAGTACGATTTTTGTCAAAGATTGTATCTTATCTTAAACCTATTATTCTTCCCCTTGCAGCTCTTGAAAGTAAAATATTCCCGTTACTATGGGCGCGATTTCGTGGCATAACCTGACGATAATTTAAGGAATATGACGAGATTTCAGAAAATCAGGTAAGGGAGCCTCTCAAATACTCTGATGATAAAAGTTTAACATTTCAGGGAAACACGCAACAGAGTCACTAAAATATGATACCATACCTCAAACAAGCAGCTTTAAAAGATACGTGTATTGTATCATCTTGTCAAAAGAACCACGCGTTAGATCATTTTGTTCTAAAACACTATGTCAAAACTGCATTTTTTTTTTTTAATATACTCTTTTTGTTATTTAGAAAAGGTCTATATGTGGGACTTACTTTCACATGAGCCCTCTCCCAACATTCCATGGCAATTGGTTCGGTACGACCACCCCTGATTTGACCATCGCTGCTTCCCAAGCCAAATTGATCTTCCTTGTTGCTCAAGATGCAGGAATGTAGTTATTCTAAATGGGGTTTCTGGCTATAATGATCCTGATAGTCTATTTTTCATTTCGATCCAACACCATTTTCGACAGGTTTCAGGCTTTTTTTGAAATTTCCAATAAATTTGTTTTTCCCGTAAATTTTTAGCATTAAAATTTATGGTAATGACAGTTACCATTCGCTTAAAATGGCCATCCTTCCTCACTTGATATTTTTTTTTTTTTTTTTTTGAAGACATTTCTAAATTTTCAGTTAATATGGGCTATGGGCGCACTAACTGTTAAGTATGTTGTCATGGAAAGTACAGATGATAACTCAGTTACGTTGTTCATTAATACAATTATTAGTTTCCATACTACACCGCAATCATGATACCTAAAATATTCTTTAACATTCCCCGCCAGTAAAGAGTGATATACTAGGAATTTAGCCTGACGTTATGACACTGCAATACGTAAAAGATACCAAAAAATAAGGTGTTTCGATGAAGAGACGCACTCTAATTCAGTTGAATCTCTTTTGACTCTAAAAAAAGGTTGTAGAACTTTCAATTTCCAATCAAAAGGGCCCTCCCCTCAGTTTCAACAGCCACCATTTCTAAATAAAATGGTCCGAAGTAAAAAAGGAAATGCATAGAGGCCACAACGTTCTTTACTAGGTGCCCTCTACTGGGGGCGCTTGATATTATGTTGCTGTTTCTGTGAATACTGCTTTACTGTTGTTGTAAATTATATTACTGGTAAGACTGCTAATAATGTTAAACAGGAGGTCAAACAGCTGGATAAATGGCCAACAGCACAGTTTATAGAATTAGCAGTATGATCATTCCCTATCTCACCCATTATAAAAACCCGGACCGGGGTGCGAGTGCTCCAGAGAACGTTTTTGCAGATATAAACATAAGCGGCATCAGATCTTTTCACGGGTAGACAAGTCAGATTTCTCTTGGACGCGAAACTTCGCTTCAACGCTGGAACACTAATTTTGAAGAAACTAATTTTAAATTAATTTAATTATTTTATTTATTAATTTAATTTAAATTAATTAAATTATTTATTCCAATACATACATGAAAATCGGTAGTTAGTAGTGTAATGTTATTATTAGATGTTTTTAGGAATTAAAAGTAGGTTTCGAAGTCTCAAATTAGTTTCAAAAGCATTTTGAGAAAGTTTCTGCCAAAATACGTGTTCCAGGGTAATTGGACCGCTGATGGCAGATCAAATGAGAGGAGCTGTTTGTACGCGCCGATATAAATATATATATATATATATATATATATATATATATATATATATATATATATATAATAATATATATATATATATATATATATATATATATATATATATATATATATATATATATATATATATATATATATATATATATATATATATATATATATATATATATATATATATATATATATATATATATATATATATATATATATATATATATATATCCAGCGTTTGAAGGGAGAGAGATCCAGCGTTTGAAAATTCCTCCCAAAGTATGTAATTTTTAATAGCTTGACTAGTATGCATGTATTTCACAAGTTTTACCTGACATAGGGTTGCCACATAGATCTTATGGTAGAGGCTCCACCGTGCCGGGTAAAGAAAGTAAAGCCTTGAAACCCGTTAAGGCAGGTGGTATTTCTTCTGATGAGCCCTAAATGGAAGGTTCTACTTGGAAATATTTTGCTAGATTTAAAGTGGTTTTGCTTGTAAATTTACAACGACTTACATTTATTGAGGACGACTTTGCATGGACTTGGACATTCCTATTTGGTTGACGGTTTGGGTATACGGTTTGGTCCTAGGTAGTTGGATAGATGGGTAAGGTAAAAGCCTCGTTCAAGTGCACATTTGTCTCAATTGCTGGATTAGGACGACAGCTTTTTTTTTTTTTTTTTTTTTTTTTTTTTTTTTGCCAAGTAATTACCTCTTAAACATAATACTTCTGATTGCATAATATATGCGAAAAAACCTAAAATGATTTTATCCAGTTGCGGCTTTTTAAATCCTTTTTTGTTTACATAAAAGCCTTACTTGGAATGGAAACTGGAGTGGGAGTGCTACCAGGGGTTGGTGAGGGAGGTGTTGGAGTCATCCTTGGCGATAAAGTACCACCGTTGGATCCACTGCTTCCTTGCGAGCCACGGTGTTGAAGGATTGCTTGCCGAAGTTGCACATCACAGCTAATGTTCCCACTTATACTCGAACGCTAAATGAAAAAAGAACAGTTTTATTTTGACTGAATTTGGAGTTGAATTCTCGAATTTATTCTAGGTTTACATTGCCTTTTCTCAATAAGACATGACACAATACCCCTCTAAGGACAAAAACATAAGATAGAGAGAGAAATAATTTACATATATATATATATATATATATATATATATATATATATATATATATATATATATATATATATATATATATGTATATACATATATACTACTACTACTACTACTACTACTACTACTAACAACTCACTGCAGCACCAAGCCGCCTGAGACCAACACAGCTACGCACGCTCCTCCTCCACCCCAATCTATTCAAAGCCTCCCTTTTTACACCCGCCCACGAAGTTCCCACCTCCTCCAAATCCCTCCTCATGACGTCCTCCCACCCCAGACGGGGACGACCTGCCTTCCGTCCAGCCCTAGATGGTCGGCCGAAAAGAACAATCTTCGGCAATCTGTCATCCCTCATCCGCACAACATGCCCTAACCATCTCAACCTTTCTTTCATTATAGACCTAGAGAGCGGTATTGAACCACATTTTTCGTATAGCCTATTGTTTGAAATACAGTCAGTCAGCCGGGTACCCAGAACAATCCTTAAGCAATTTCTCTGGAAAACATCCAGCAAATCTTCATCCGCCTTTCGGAGCGTCCATGCCTCAGAGCCACATTTGACCACTGTCATCACTGTAGCCTCCAAGACTCCAATCTTGGTTTGCAGACTTATCTTCCCATTCTTCCAGACTTCCTTTTAACTGTGAAAAAACACCCTGAGCCTTGGCTATTCCATTTTTAACATCTTCACTGCTCCCACCATCCCTACCAATAACACTACCAAGGCAAGTGAAGCTGCCCACCTGATCAATCCTTTCATTACCCAACGTCACCTTTTCATCTTCAGTTATTCCTAGCCTTAGTGACTTAGTCTTCCTAACATTAATTTTCAAACCAATACTAGCACCCTGAACTCGCAAAACCTCTAAAACTTCATTCATTTTGCTCACACTTTCATCTAGGATGCTTAAATCATCAGCATAATCCAAGTCCAGGAGACTTTTTCCTCTCCATTTGATTCCGTGTTCTCTCAGTGACTTTCCTGTGCTCCTTAAAACAAATTCACTCAAAATAACCCATACAAATTGGGATATAACACAACCATGCCTAACTCTTGATTTAATGCAAAACCAGCTGGTAACTTCATTTCCTACCTTAACCGCCGCAGTGTTATTCTCGTACATAGCACTAATCACTTTAATGTATTTGTCTGGGTATACCATACAAGGATAAAACCTTTACTAAAGCTCCTCTATCAACAGAATCGAACGCTTGTTCATAATCTATAAAACTGAGGACCAAAGGTGTTTGAAAACTTAGGCACTTCTCAATTATCAACCTAAGAGTGAAAATTTGGCCAACACATCCTCTACCTTTTCTAAAACCGCACTGCTCTTCTCTTAAAACTTTGTCTACGGCATCTCTCAGTCTAAAAAGTATCATATTACTAAGCAATTTGCTACCTACAGAGACCAGACTAATGCCTCGATAATTACCACACTCACTTTTATCACCTTTCTTATAAAGTGGCTTAATTAAGGTTTTCCTAAAATCGTTAGGTACTTCCCCTTTTTCAAAAATCATATTCATAATCTTCAATAACTTATTTCTAACCTCAGAGCCACCATATTTAAGAAAATCATTCACTACCCTATCAGCACCTGGAGCCTTATTATTCTTTAATCCTTTTAGTACTGTTGCTAATTCCTCCTCACAAAACAAATCTTCCTTCACATCCAAGGTATCACTAACTTTTTCATTTTCCTCTATATTTTTTCCATACAACTCTATCTCAGTTAAGCAAATTCTCAAATGTTCGGCCCATCTCGCTTTAGCTTTTTCCTTATCGCTAATTGCCACCCCATTCCTATCTTTAACTGGGACAAGCCTGGATTGACTACTACCTCTCAATTTGTTAACATGCCAGTACAATATTTTACTATTATGCCGTCTAGCTGCATCTTCTAAATCCTCAACAATTTTATCCATGGCCTCTACTTCACACCTCCTTAGTTCATATTTCAATGCTTTCTCCACTTTCTTTATATTTTTTTTGTTTTCATGTGATCTATCACTCAGATAATTCTTGTACAAGTCCTTTCTCCTTTCTATTAAACATAAAGCTTTTTCACTAATATTCTTAGCTGTAGTTCTAGTTTTCTTCCCTAATACACCTTCAGCAACTTCACAAATTATTTTTCCAAAATTATTCCAACCATCTTCCACATTATCAAATTTTAAACTCTCAAGTTTAGCATTCAGCTGTTCCTGGAAAGTTTCTCTCAAATTCTCATCCTGCAGTCTACCAACATCATAACTTCCTGGGAGAGTAATTACCCTTGCGATATTTCAGCTTTAAATTAACCCTTGACACTACTAGATGGTGATCTTCTCTTTCTAGCATCAATAACAACACTCCTATATACCCTAGTATCTTGTATTGATCCTGCCAGTCTTCGGTTTACTATAACATAATCAATAAGGTTTGATGTCTTACCATCACGTGAATACCATGTTAACTTATGAGCCATTTTATGATCAAACACCGTATTGGTTATAACTAGATTGTTATACCTACAAAATTGCAAAAGTCTGTATCCATTACTGTTTTCTTTTCCTACACCAAATTTACCTAAGCTGTGATACCATCTATACTTATTTCTACAAACATGGGCGTTAAAATATCACATAAATAAAATCATATTTCTACCTGGGACCTTGTCTATTTGCTCCTTTAACTGTAAGTAAAATTCATCTGAGTCACTAGTTTCTCCGTCAGTCGTTTCTACAGGGGCGTATACTACTATAACTGATACCCTGAATTTTTTAATCATAAAATGAGCAATTAGTATTCTATTATTAATACCTTCCCAGTCTAAACAAGACTCAGCAGCTTCCTTATTCATCATAAGCCCTACTCCTTGTCAATGTACCTCATCGTTCCTGCCTGAGTAAACAAATACTATATCACCTAATTCCATGCTTCCTACCCCTGGAATATGAGTTTATATATATGGATATGGGATATATATATATATATATATATATATATATATATATATATATATATATATATATATATATATATATATATATATATATATATATATATATATATATATATATATACTACTACTACTACTACTACTACTACTAACAACTCACCGTAGCACGAAGCCGCCTGAGGCCAACACAGCTAAGCACGCTCCTCCTCCACCCCAATCTATTCAAAGCCTCCCTTTTTAGACCGCCCACGAAGTTCCCATTTCCTTTAAATCTTTCTTTATGACGTCCTCCCACCCCAGACGGGGATGTCCTGTTTTCTCTTTAGCCCTAGACGGTTGGCCGAAAGAGAAAAATTTTCGGCAATATATCATCCTTCATCAACACAACGTGACATAGCCTCCTCAACCTTTCTTTCCTTATAGCCCTAGAGAGCGGTATTGAACTACATTTTTCGTACAGCCTATTGCTTGAAATACGGTCAGTCAGCCGGGTACCCAAAAGAATCCTTATGCAATTTATCTGGAAAACATCTAGCAAATCTTCATCCACTTTTTGGAGCGCCCTTACCTCAGAGCCATTTTTGACCACTGTCATCACTGTAGCTTCTAATATTCTAATCTTGGTTTGCATATTTATCTTCCTATTCTTCCAAACTTTTTTTAACTGCGAAAAAACACCCTGAGCCTTGGCGATTCTACTTTTAACATCTTCACTGCACCCACTATCTTTACTAATAATACTACCAAGGTGAGTGAAGCTGCCCACCAGATCAATCTTTTCATTACCCAACGTCACCTTTTCATCTTCACTTATTCCTAGCCTTAGTGACTTAGTCTTCCTAG
The DNA here is from genome assembly GCF_049724085.1 of Artemia sp. Qi Xiang Cuo. Taxonomy (NCBI): domain Eukaryota; kingdom Metazoa; phylum Arthropoda; class Branchiopoda; order Anostraca; family Artemiidae; genus Artemia; species Artemia sp. Qi Xiang Cuo. The sequence goes on along the minus strand of NC_142799.1, from coordinate 78,892,770 downwards.
CATTAATTTTCTAACCAATTCTAGCCCCCTGAACTCGCAAAACCTCTAAAACTTTGTTCACATTTTCATCTAGGATGCTTAAATAATCAGAATAACCCAAGTCCAGGAGACTTTTTCCTCCCCATTTGATTCCATGGTCTCCCATTGCCTTTCCTGTGATCCTTAAGACGAAGTCCATCAAAATGATCCATATAAATGGGGATAGATCACAACCCTGCTTAACTCCTGATTTAATACCAATCAAGCTGCTACCCTCATTTCCTATCTTAACATCAGCAGAGTTATTCTCGTGCATATCACTACTCACTTTAATGTATTTGTCTGGTATACCATACATGGATAAAACCTTTGCTAAAGCTGTTTTATCAATAGAATCGAAAGATTGTTCATAATCTATAAAACTGAGGACCAAAGGTGTTTGAAAACTCAGGCATTTCTCAATTATTAGTCTAAGAGTGAAAATTTGGTCGACACATCCTCTAGCTTTTCTAAAACCGCACTGCTATTCTCTTAAAACTTTGTCTACGGCATCTCTTAGTCTAAAATGTATCATATTACTAAGTAATTTACTACCTACAGAGACCAGACTAATGCCTCGATAATTACAACACTCACTTTTATCACCTTTCTTATATAGTGGCTTAATTAAGGTTTCTAAAATCGTTAGGTACTTCCCCTTTTTCAAAAATCATATTCAAAATCTTCAGTAGCTTATTTCTAACCTCAGAGCCACCATATTTAAGAAACTCATTTACCACCCTATCAGCACCTGGAGCCTTATTACTCTTTAATCTTTTTAGCACTATTGCTAATTCCTCCTCACAAAACAAATCTTCCTTCACATCCAAGGTATCACAAACTTTTTCATTTTCCTCCATATTTTTTCCTGCAACTCTATCTTGGTTAAGCGGAGTCTCAGAATATTTAACCCATCTCACTTTAGTTTTTTCCTTATGTATAATTGCAGCCCCATTCCTATCTTTAACTGGGACGGATCTAGATTGACTCATACCTCTCAATTTGTTGACGTGCCAGTACAATATTTTACTATTATGCCGTCTAGCTGCATCTTCCAGATCCTCGGCAATTTTATCCATGGCCTCCACTTCACACCTCCTTAGCTCATATTTTAATGCTTTCTCCACTTTCTTACATTTCTTTTGTTTTCATACAATCTATCACTCAGATAATTCTTGTACAAGTCCTTTCTCCTTTCTATTAAACATGAAGCTTTTTCACTAATATTCTTAGCTGCAGTTCTAGCTTTCTTCCCTAATAAACCGTCAGAAACTTCACAAATTATTTTTGATTCCAACAATCTTCCACATTATCAAATTTTAAACTCTGAAGTTTAGTAACTGTTCCTGGAAAGCTTCTCTCAAATTCTCATCTTGGAGTCTACCAACATTATAACTTCCCGTAGGTAGTTACCCTTCTGTAATGTCAGCTTTAAATTAACCCTAGAAACTACTAGATGGTGATCTTTACTTTTAACATCAATAACAGAACTTCTATGTACCCTAGTATCTTTTATTGATCCTGCAAGTCTTCGGTTTACTATAACATAATCAATAAGGTTTGCTGTCTTACCATCCCGTGAATACCATGTTAACTTATGAGCCATTTTATTACCAAACACCGTATTGGTTATAACTAGATTGTTATACCTACAAAATTGCAAAAGTCTGTATCCATTACTGTTTTCTTTTCCTACACCAAATTTACCTAGGCTGGGATACCATCTATCCCTATTTCTACCAACCTGGGCGTTAAAATCTCCCAGTAATAACATCATATTTCTACCTGGGACCTTGTTTATTTGCTCCTGAACTGTAAGTAAAATTCATCTGAGTCACTAGTATCTCCGTCAGTCGGTTCTACAGGGGCATATACTACTATAACTGATACCCTGAACTTTCTAGTCATAAAATGAACAATTACAATTCTATTATTAATACCTTCCCAGCCTAAACAGACTTAGCAGCTTCCTTATTCATCATGAACCCTACTCCCTGTCTATGTACCCCATCCTTCCTGCCTCAATAAACAAATTTTAAATCACCTAATTTAAGGCTTCCTACCCCTAGGTTATGAGTTTCTGAAATTCCTAATAAATCCAGTTCGAATGGTCTGAATTCGTCAGTCAAAATGTCGATACGATAGTCATTTTTTAATGTCGTAACATTCCAAGTTCCAATTTTCATATTCTTTAAATCATTGAAATTATTTTCGCTTCAGGAAAAGTAATGATCCGGGATACCAGTGCAGGACGGGGATCACATGTCTTCTCAAGTCTACACCGAAGTGCTTAAGTCGGCTTAGAACCGGACAGCAAGAAGTCCCTGGTACCTCCATGAATGGAGGCTTTGTGCAATCCTGGGCCCATCTTGGTCACAGCATGGTTTTCAGCACTTGGCGATGCTCTTCTATCAACAAGAGTCGAGATCCTGCACAGACAGTCTCAAGCCTCCAGTCTCAATTACCTCCGACTCATTATATATTCATGCCTACAAATATTATGCTACAACGGGGAGGCAACCCATAATAGATAAATTAGCTAGGAAGAGGTTTTTCAGCCCAAAGACGCTCATCAAACATACCAAGCCCAGAAAAATTGTCCATTAATAAGAATATATATAATATATATATATATATATATATATATATATATATATATATATATATATATATATATATATATATATATATATATATATATATATATATATATATATATATATATATATATATATATATATATATATATATATATATATATATATATATATATATATATATATATATATATATATATATATATATATATATATATATATATATATATATATATATACATATATATATATCCCCCTTCCCAAAAGATATTCTGGCTACAGTCCTGATTGTTAATAAAAAAATTGAACTTTAGGCTCAAAGGAAAGAGTTTCAGGCACGGATGCTTCTTTTTTTTTTTTCAGGAGAGACCGTATCAAACGAGTAATCACAGAACATTAAGATGGTGCGAAAAATACAGTCCTAGTGCCCCTTAAAATGACAAAAGGGATTACACTATAGTAAAGAGCCCATTTCAGCCGTTTCAAACCGCAAAAGAATGAATAATTTTGGATTAAATATGGTTAAAATGCTGCCCAACAAAAAATTTTGGGCCATGCTCAACCTAGGCACTTCTAAAATCCTGATTCCCCCCTCTAATATTTTATAGCGCTTTCTAATTTTGATTTCGGTACTTTCGCATTATCCGGGCCACTTCTCAACCAATTTGGGGCCATGCTCAACCTAGGCACTTCTAAAATCCTGATTCCCCCCTCTAATATTTTATAGCGGTTTCTAATTTTGATTTCGGTACTTTCGCATTATCCGGGGCTCTTGGCTTAATCACTATAGAGAAGGCAATGATAAAACCCGTTTTTGACATGATAACCACTGTAGACTAGGCAATTACAGCGTGGGTTGCATTGCGTATAAGTTATTAAACTGTGGTTTTTTGGATTTTAAAGGGGAGAAGGTACATAGGTTAGGTTACGTATTTAATATATGCAATGCTTTACCCCCCCCTAATGTAAAAATATATAGCCCAAATTTGTTTCTAAACTACTATATAATCATCCTATTTTATTTTATTTCATTAGCATTAACCAAACTTGACTTTTTAGAGAGGTCCGGATAATGTGAAAGTACCTTAATTTTATTCTAATTTTCTAATAATTCTATTTCCAATTTTAGAGCGATATAATTGTTCTAATTTTAATTCCTGATTTTATAGCGGTTCCTTCTGGAGAGTCCAACCAGTAAATAAGAAAACTCTTTGAACCCCGTTTTCTTTTTGTTCACTATTCATACCCGTAAATGAGTTTTCGAACCAACAGGACAACATGAACCGATTAAAGATCAGCTTTATTTCATCAACTTTATATACTATATTAAGAACCAGATAATGTAATACCTGGCGATAGCCCAGGGGAAGAGTCGAAGCTTATGGATCAAGAGTTTCGTGGTTCAATTCCGCGGAATCTCGCGCGCGCCGCGGAATTGACCCAGGAAACAGGGAAGATTGAAGATTATTGAAGAGCATTGAAGATCTAATCAATATCATCATTAATTAGACCTTCAATTTTTTACTATAGTCCAATTGTAATTTACACGGCAAATAGTATTTTTTTTTCCTTTATTTAAACGAGTTGTCGTTAATCTATTCTATACAAATATGCAGACATTTTTCTGTATTATTTTTTCTTCAAATTTTTCCTTATCTTTGTCCCTATATCATAAAAATAAGTACCTTTATATGGGTCGGCATATATATATATATATATATATATATATATATATATATATATATATATATATATATATATATATATATATATATATATATATAATTGTATATTTATTTATACATGGGTAAATTTTTTCCTCTAAAACGGCTACATACTTTTTGTGGAAATTGGCATCCTTGGGATTTTCTGGCCTGAAGAAATGATCTAGATAGGTCACGAGTTTGAAAAAATTCTACAAGAACCTTAATTTGGGGAAGATTGTTATATGAGGGGTGTCATATTTATAAGCATATTTTAAGAGCATAAATTACATAATTTCCGCCCAAGAATCTAAATTAACAATTGCTGAAAATGAATAAAGTAGACCATAAAATGAGACAATATCAAGAGAACAACTCTAAAAATGTAAATCCACAATGGGTGAAAACGAACAATCTAGACCATCAAATGTAACAAGACCAATAAGAGCAGCAAAGGTAAAGGGCATTGAACAGATGTCTGAAGGAATTATGAACTAAAATTAAGAACAAAGAAATATATGGCTAGAATACTTGCGACAACGACAATTACAATAAGCAAAAGCACAAGTAAAGACCCAGAAATATGCGGTTAGAAGATAAGTGGCAGGGAGGATTAAGACGAGTCAAAAACTAAAGTGAAGAACAAAGAAATATGCAGATACAAGACATGCGACAACAAGGATCAGAGCAAATTAAAAAGAAAAGTGAAGAACAAAGAAATATGCGGATAGAAGATACACAACAACGAATATCACAACGAATAAAAAATGAAAGTGACACCTCATGACTTAAAACTAAGGAATAACGTGATGATTATGCTAATACGTAAGAGAAAATCAATACGAATCAAAACCAAATTGAAGAACAATGAATCATACGGTTAGATTAGAACGTGTCAAAAATGACAGTGTGGTTAGAACAAATGCGAAAGCGAGTATCAAGACGCGTCAAAAATGAAATCTAAGAAGAGAGGATAGTGCAGTTATAAGACAAGCGAAAGCAAGAATCAGAACGAATCAAAAATGAAAGTGGAGAAGGAAGAAATATTACGTTAGAAGAACAACACCGTCGCAATCTTCAACATCAACAAACTGTGACACATAACCCAGCACAAACCTACAAAGATGCCTACAAACTATGCGAAAGTTATTGGGACGCTTCAACATCGTAGGATTCACTGTGGAGCCCTCCAATTCCCCAAAGAAAGAATAGCAAAGAAAGGTGATTCATTCGGAGATTCCTGTTTGCATGTTCGGATTCCATTGCCACCTCCACAATTTCTAAAATAATTGGTTTACCTTTTCTTAGGACGTCACTTGCTCTCTAAAGAGTTTCACAAACGAATCTGAAACTTGAACTCACGTTTCGCTTTAGCTTTATTCAACGTAAGCGATGAGCGAACCACAAATAGTCTTAATGTTTCCAGCTTCAAAGTAAATAGACAAATCTATCACAAAATAAATTGAGCGGAGAGTTCTCTGATACACTGAATATGATGGTGTGATTTTCATTAGGGTTCTATAGCTTTTAGGGGGTCTTTCCCCCTTTTTTCTAAAATCAGCCAAATTTTGTCAGGCTCGTAACTTTTGATGGGTAACACTAAACTTGATGAAACTTGTCTATTTTAAATTAGCATGAAAATCTGATTCTTTTGATGTATCTACTGGTATCAAAATTCCGTTTTTTAGAGTTTCGGTTACCATTGAGCCGGGTCGCTCCTTACTTATAGTTCGTTACCACGAACTATTTGATAATGACTTCTAAATTTTAGTTTAAGTGCTTCAACTTAGTTACCTAATTAAATAATTTAGAATGATAATTTTTCAGATGCGTCCAAATTCTCAATTTCCAGTTTGAGAAAATGCAGATACGAGGACTATGCTCTTCAAAAGCAATATAGTAGAAAATGCGTAGTTCTGTAGTAAAAAAATAAGCAAAGTAGCTTCTTCTTCTTCTAACACGAGTTGTCGTTTTCGGTTTCTTCTTTCGCAAAATTAATAAATATAAGAGATAGGTGACTTAATTTTAGCGTTATTTTGACATTAAAAAAGGTAAAATAAATACCATTAGATCGTACAGAAGTCACCTAAAAGTACCTGTAAATTCTTGTTGTAAAAATTTAATGTCAGATAATAAAAAGATTAGGCGTTATAGGCGTTAAGAAAGATTAGGCGTTAAAGAGGTTAAAGATTAGGTCCTACAGAAGTCAACAAAAAGTACCTGTAAATTATCGAATTCTTGTTGTAAAGGTTAAAAATCAGACTTTAGAAAGATTAGCGTTAAAGACGTTAAAAATGATTAAGCGTTAAAGATTGGGTCCTACAGACGTCAACTAAAAGTACCTGTAAATTGTGGAATTCATGTTGTACAAACTTAATGTCAGATTTTAAAAAGATTGTGCGTTAAAGGTGTTAAAAAGATTAGGTGTTAAAGGCGTTAAAGATTAGGTCCTACAAAAGTCAATTAAAAGTACCTGTAAATTCTGGAATTCTTGTTGTAAAGATTTAACGTCAGCGTTAAAAAGATTAGGCGTTAAAGGCGTTAAAAAGGAATAGGCGTTAAAGACGTTAAAGATTAGGTCCTACAGAAGTCAACTAAAAGTACCTGTAAATTGTGGAAATCTTGTTGTAAAGGTTAAACATCAGACGTTAGAAAGATTAGGCGTTAAAGACGTTAAAAATGATTAGGCGTTAAAGATTGGGTCCTACAGACGTCAATTAAAAGTACCTGTAAATTGTGGAATTCTTGTTGTACAGAATTAATGTCAAATTTTAAAAAGATCAGGCGTTAAAGGCTTTAAAAAGATTAGGGGTTAAAGGCGTTAAAGATTTGGTCCTACAAAAGTCAACTAAACGTATCTGTAAATTGTGGAATTCTTTTTGTAAAGATTTAACGTCAGCGTTAAAAAGATTAGGCGTTAAAGGCGTTGAAAAAGAATAGGCGTTAAAGACGTTAAAGATTAGGTCCTACCGAAGTCAACTAAAAGTACCTGTAAATTGTGGAAATCTTGTTGTAAAAGTTCAACATCAGACGTTAAAAATATTAGGCGTTAAAGGGGTTAAAAATGATTAGGCATTAAAGATTAGGTCCTACAGACGTCAACTAAAAGTACCCGTAAATTGTGGCATTCTTATTGTAAAGATTTAATGTCAGATGCTAAAAAGATTAGGCGTTAAAGGCGCTAAAAAATATTAGGTGTTAAAGGCGTTAAAGATTAGATCCTACAAAAGTCAACTAAAAATACCTGTAAATTGTGCAATTCTTGTTGTAAAGATTTAACGTCAAACATTAAAAATATTCAGCGTTAAAGGCGTTAAAAGAGAATAGGCGTTAAAGATTAGGTCCTACAGAAGTCAACAAAAAGTACCTGTATATTGGGGAATTCTTACTGTAAAGACTCAACGTCAGAAGTTAAAAAGATTAGGCGATAAAGACGTTAAAAAAGAATAGGCGTTAAAGACGTTAAAGAATATGTCCTACAAAAGTCAACTAAAAGTACTTGTAAATTGTGCAATTCTCGTAAACGTCAGACGTTAAAAAGATTAGGCACTAAAGACATTAAAGATTAGGTCCTACAGAAGACAACTAACAGTATCAGTAAACTGTGGAATTCTTGTTTCAAAGATTAAACATCAGACGTTAAAAAGATTATGCGTTCAAAGCGTTAAAAAAGATTAGGCGTTAAAGCCGTTGAAGATTAGGTCATACAGAAGTCAATTAAAATTACCTGTAAATTATGGAATTCTTGTTGCAAAGATTTAACGTCAGACGTTAAAAAAGATTAGGCGTTAAAGACGTTAAACATTAGGTCCTACAGAAGTCAACTAACAATACCTGTAAATTGTGGAATTCTTGTAGTAAACATTTAACATCAGACGTTAAAAAGATTAGGCGTCAAAGGCGTTAAAAAAGAATAGGCGTTAAACACGTTAAAGATTAGGTCCAACAGAAGTCAACTAAAAGTACCAGTAAATTGTGGAATTCTTGTTGTGAAGATTTAACGTCAGAGGTTAAAAAGATTAGGCGTTAAAGACGGCAAAGATTAGGTCCTACAGAAGTCAACTAAAAGTACCGATAAATTGTGGAATTCTTGTTGTAAAGATTTAACGTTAGACGTTAAAAAGAATTGGCGTTAAAGGCGTTAAAGATTAGGTCCTAGAGAAGTCAACTACAAGTACCTGTAAATTCTGGAATTCTTGTTGTAAAGACTTAACGTCAGACGTTAAAAAGATTAGACGTTAAAGAAGATTAGGCGTTAAAGACGTTAAAGATTAGGTCCTACAGAAGTCAAACAAAAATACCTGTAAATTGTGGAATTCTTGTTGTAGAGATTTTACATCAGACGGCTGATTTAACTGGCCAATAGAAGCACAGCCATCGCTGGCTCTTCTCTGAAAAGAAGGTGGAGGAACAAGAGAATTATCTCGTACTCCATGACCTTCTCTTCCTGAAAAAAAATATATGTTTATCTATTATTATAAGAATATATGACAGTCTACACTTTTTAAACTACAAATTCCTGTTTAATCAGTATAATTCAAAAACCATATTAATTATCTAAAATTAATGCATAGTCAATAAATGTTTGTTGATTTGGAAATAAGAAGCTTAGGAAATTAATTTCAATAATATTAATAATAACAATAATAACATTTATTCACCCACCATCTACAAAAATAGATTATAGTGGAGCACTACAAAAACAAAAGAAAAGAAAAATATTATCTGACCGACTTATTCTTTTTTATGAAATTCTGTGTACGGGAAGATGAATCTCTTGTCCCCTACAGCGGAGCAATACAATGGGGACAAAAGGAACTTCACTCGTGTTTCTAGGTGAAGCTAAAATATATGTAAAGATTGACTTTCAGAGATTAGTGTTGACCAAAAGACAGTCAAATCTGTAGGGTGTTATAGAAACCTACGACTTTTCTTTTCTTTTTTTTTTACTGGCTTGAAATGGGAAACAGCGTTGGGTTGATGGAAGATATTTATAGTCATGGTAAAACAACAAATATAAGTGCTCAGGTTATAAAATCCCTTGACTTAAGATATATCATACCTAGAACTATATCCACACATGAAATTAGCCAAGAGTAGAAAAATTAAACAGCTACGTTTAAATCTTTCTAAGATTTCCAGCACTCCAAACGAACTAATTTTAACTGATGAACCAATTTTTGATATGAACTTAATGGCAGAACTAAAGTTTTTTCGGACTCAAGGATTTATGTAACTCTCTCTCTCTCTCTCTCTCTCTCTCTCTCTCCTCTCTCTCTCTCCTCTCCTCTCCCCCCTCTCTCTCCTCTCCCCCCTCTCTCTCCTCTCCTCTCCCCCTCTCTCTCTCTCCCTCTCTCTCCTCTCTCTCCCTCTCTCTCCTCTCTCTCCCTCCCTCCCTCTCCTCTCTCTCTCTCTCTCTCTCTCTCTCTCTCTCTCTCTCTCTCTCTCTCTCTCTCTCTCTCTCTCTCTCTCTCTCTCTCTCTCTCTCTCTCTCTCTCTCTCTCTCTCTCTCTCTCTCTCTCTCTCTCTCTCTCTCTCTCTCTCTCTCTCTCTCTCTCTCTCTCTCCTTTCCCATTTCCTTCTCTATCTCTGTCTTTTCTCTGTTCCTCCCTTACACTTGTCCACAACCATCTGACTTGGCACCATATATCCCATAATGTTATTGCATGAATGACTGAAATTGGGAGAAAGAGAAACATTTTCTTGTGCAAGATTCATCAGAAGTTACTCTTCCCAATTCTTGAGAAGGAGGCAGGGAGCAAGTTAAAATACAGAGAAATCTAGATATTGTATCCTCCTAAAGTTTGCACGTTTATTTGCTCTTTTTGCTACAACTTTTTTTTTTACAGAATTATTTGACATATTTCTAGCATTTTTTTAGGCTAATATAAACACAAGTAGGCCAGAGAATCGGGAAAGGTGAATATATTTCCTTTGGGAAGATAGATGTCATATGCATATAACTCTAACACTTTACTTGGAAGGAGTTCCTTTAAATCAATCTTAAGAGGAATATTCTGAGGTTCCACGTGATAGTAGAAATTCGTCCTTTGCCCAAAACAAATGTTCAACAAGACATTTTATGGAGTTCACAACTTAACGACGATCTTTTAGTCAAAGATTCTCCCAAAATCGAAATTTACTGATTATAATTTTCAGGGCCCAGCTCATTTCTCCAGTAAAACATCCGCCACGGAAATATCTCCCCCCCCTTGGAGAAGATTCTCCTACATTTAAATTGAGCAGCTACAGTGAAAGTGTGACAAATAAAAATAATGAAGATAAAAGAGAATTTTGGAATAACCTACAATTTGGAATAATTTGGAATAATGGAATAATTCCAAATTTAGGAAGAATATGTGGCACAACACATTGGAACTTAACTACGAGTGTTAACTTCTGAAAATAATTTTAAACCGGTCATTCAGTTCATTCAGATATATGAAGCAAAACTAATTATCAAGCTTTTTTGTTTTTTTTGTATCGTATTTTGTTCTTAGTCTTCTGTATTACAGGGTCATCTTGAGGATCGGTGCCCTTCGAGAAAATTATAGCAACACAGCGTTACAATGGTTCTTGATTAGTGGATAATTCTTCTGGGCTTCATTTGTTTTGGTGGGCTTTTTTGGACTGAAAAACCTCTTTTTGGCTATGTTGTCTATTATGAATTTCCTTTCCGGTGTCCAAAATTCTCTAAAAGAGAATTTTGGAATAATCTACAATTTGGAATAATTTGGAATAATAGAATAATTCCAAATTTAGGAAGAATATGTGGTGTAGAATATTCTATAGTATTTTTACATTTTAATTTTTTGGGGAGTTGAGTTATCATAGCGGGGTAAGATAAAGGTTAGCACTGGGACTGTGGAAAAAGTTTGTTAAAATTAATATTTGAAAAGAACATAAAATGAGGAATCTAATGACACTACTTTTATTTTATTAGCATGCCTGCTTTAGATGAAGTCACCCATGGCGAATTTGCTGATTGGGGTTGAGTTTAATGGGGTTAAATGGGGGGTTGCCTATATTTCGCAACATAGGTAGAATATTCCAAAATTCCTTATTTTTTCATTATTTTTATTTGCCATGCTTTCTCTGTGGCTGTTCAATTTAAATGGAGGGGGATGATTATCCGGGGGCAAATTTTTCGCGGGGGTAGGGAATTCTCTGCGAAGGTAATTTTCCGGGGGAAATTCTTTGCGGGGTCGAATTTTCCCTGGTAAATGTTTTCGCGGGGTTGAGTTTTCCCGGGAATATATTTTCCGGAGGGGGGGGGATCATCCTAGCAACGTAGCCCAATTTGTGTTATCTTCTGAATGTCGCGTTCGGAACAGAAGGCCTTATATATTGGGACTACAATTTATTAATTCACAGCATATTTATCATCATTGACAAGAAACAGCACGGATAAATATTCTATAAACAATGTTTAGTTTTTTCCTTCACTGAAAACTGTAGACAACAACTGAATGCTATTGAACCCTGAAGAACATATTTTTGGAACAAAGCAGTCATGAATTCTAAAGCAAATTGAAAAAAAAAAAAAAAAAAAAAAAAAAAAAAAAAAAATTTAAACGTCGACCTACAGCAAAACCGTGGAAGTGCAAACACTGTCTATAAATGTAAAAACTACTTGGATGTATCTATGAGTCATTAGGGAATTAAACTGGATCGTTCATTTATCCTCCATCCTCAATAATGCTAAAACAAAAGAAAAAAAGAAAAAAGTAAATGAAAAGCTACCTAGGTGCATTCCTTCAACAACAGTGGTAAGTCCACTCCGTCGGACCTTACCCGATGTTTTACTCCACTGCATATTAGGCATTATGTTATTTCCGGGCCCGGGCATTTGAACCGGACCAGAGGTTGGTGGAGTATGCTGTCGCTTCATACGCTTTTCAACCTCATGCACTAGCTCAGGACTAATTACTACAAGCAGGAAGGAAAAATAAGGACAAAAATTAGCACAACAGAAACAAAAATTAGCACAAAGGGATGCAAAATTAAACAAAAGCGAAACAGGCACGAATACTTTTACTTGGTGAAAGTTTTAAATTATTCATCCAGTCAAGACATTTATTAGTTTTAGAATTGTAGGCTACTAGAACTGTCTGTTTTACTAAGAAACGATCATTCCAGTTTTTCCCCACTTTCTACGTTTTAACTTTATTTAACCAAAAAGAAATAGGTAAACTTTTCTTGTTTTAGTAAGGAAGGATTCCTTCACTGTTTAAGCATGTTAAGGAATGTTGAAAACATGCTGCAGTAGCAAATTCTGGTGTTAATCCACGAAAATGGGGGAGGTGGGAGGGGTTCAACTCTTCCAATGAAAATCCCAAAAAACGCTAATTTCCAATGAAAATTCCCCACAAAAGTATCTTAAAAAATATAAAGGGGTACATGCCCCTTCCTAATTAACGCCACTGTGGACAGGGGAGGAATCATTAAAACAAGAAAAGTTTACCTATCCCTCTTAGTTAATTAAAGTTAACATCATTCATGATGCACATGAAAGTACAAAAAAAGTTAGCTTAAAGAGCGAGGTAATGACTAGGAGGTGAACCCTATCATATACGTAATAATTTCTGTTCGTTTTAAGTTTTGATGTTGCTCCTTACTTTCAATTGAAAAAATTGCCTTTTTTTTATCTAATTTTTGATCGTTTTTCATAAATAATGCTGGGAAATCCGGCCCCCTTTCATAGCAATATTCCTTCCCCAATGAACACGTTCTCCTTAGAAAAATCCTACAAAACTTAGAAAGTGAAGAATAAAGTGAAAGGGGGTTTCTTAATAAAACAGACCTCGAATAAGTTGATGCTAATCCTCGATGTTGATTGAAAGATGGTGATTAACTGAGATTTATTGATAGCTGAACAGAGATGGGGATATTGGTATTCGTATAAGCAGTCATAACTGATCATGTTTTTTTTTTGTACGTCTTCACAGTTAGCGGGTTATTTTAATTCCCAGATATTCAATTCAGTTTCATTAAAGATTTGCCTAGTAACCTTTCTTTCTGGAAGCGGTAATTTAAAAATTTTTTAAAAAAGATCAACTAAATTTCAACAGCCTTGAAAAATAGAATTGTAAGCATATTTGCGAACGGCAGAAATTTTAGAGGCCAGAAAAGTTTTTTTTTTGGGGAGAAAGCAGCCCAAAAAAAAATTTATTGGGTGTCCAGCCAATAAAAATTGAAATTTGCCAAGTTTTCCATTGAGGCAAGATCTTTTTACTTATCTTATTTACTTATTATCACTTTTACTTTATACTTTTTTTTACTTTACATTTTCTTTGCTATGTTTTGCTTTTTTTACTATATTTACTTTATATTTTTTTACTTATTATCACTTATGAGCACAAACCATATTATAGTGGTACATATATCTGCAAACAGAGGGAAGGGGGACCCATACAAGATTGGTCCAAAGGACTGGTTCGGAATCTCGGAAAGGGACGTAACAGTCAAAGGTATCAGAAATTCAAATGTTTTTAACCTTTATATCGATAAGTTTTGTGTACCTTCTTCTTTGTTTTGTCTAAGGTGAACTTTATAATATCCATCCAGTCAAAGGAATCATAAATTTAAATGTATATTATCCTACAGATCTTTAATCATTATTTGCCTCTTTTTTTTTTTAATTTGGTTTTCTAAGGTGAATCTTAAATAACGATTTAACATAATCTACTTGTTTTTGTGGTTTTGATTAATCGTTTTTTTTTCGAACTAGGACAAAATTCAAATTTGACTAAATGATTTCTATACTGTTTACAAAGTTGGTCAAAATCTACGATGAAGAAGAAGAATTTGATTGATTTGTATAAGGACAAAGCATTACGGAAAAAATTCTTGAAAGGTAATAGTGCTCTTTTTTTGTAACGTAAATAAACTTAATAGCCACACTATATAACTTACGGACAACATATATTAAAATTCCCCCATCATCCAAAAGAAGAGCTTCTTGTGCGCTAAGATTAAAATGTATTTATTTTTCTTTTTTTTTACTATCCCTTTCGAAGTAGAGTAAGGGCTGTATGAGTTTCAAGATAAACTTTGACCTTTTATGGTCTTCAGTGAATCTACTAACGACTCATCTTGAACCCTAAAATTGTAACCTGTATTTTCTCCCTGTATTTTCACAAATATGACCATGTCAGCTTTTGAAAAGGTAATTCAATAACAAATCTGCTTTAATTTGCCATCTAATGCCTTTTTTAATTCAATAATTAGATTAATAAGCATGTTGAGTAAATCTGGCAGCATATTATCAAGTCTATACATTTTATTAAGTTTTTAAGATTTAATTATATTATTAACTATTAATTATTAATTATATATTAACTATTAATTATATCCCCTATCCTTCATTATATCTCCGATTCAGCACTTAAGCAACTTAACAACGCTCTTAAGTTGAAACAATTTAACAACACTAAACAAAATTATGAGGAAGTCAAATTTAATACAACGCTTTTAGTTAGGTAACATAATATAAATAAGCTAAAAAATTATTTCAAATAAAATTTACATTTAACGTTACAAATAATACATATAATAATACAAATAATTTAGTGCTAATCCAATAACACATTAAAGTAAAAGTTTTCTTGCCATAAAACTGAAATAATAATTAGAAGCAAACAAAATGTTAACTTAAAAAAAGGAGGACAACACAGACAACTTATAGTCATTCAGTCATTCAACCGTATAGTCATTATAGTCATTCAGTCACGTATAGTCATTCAACCAATACGACGTTGCCTAATATATTTTGGCTGTGGTAAATCAAAAGGCGTAAGGCTTACAACACAAATTAAAAAATACTTTCCGAACCACGAATACTTTTTACATCTTCTCCCAGATAGCACCAGAAACTTGATTAGTGGTGCTATCAAGCACCACTTTAATAAACCACTTATCAAGCACCATTCAAAACCGGTTCTATCTCCCAGATAGCACCAGAAACTTGATTAGTGGTGCTATCAAGCACCAATTATCAAGTACCATTAAAAACTCGGTTCTATCTCCCAGATAGCACCAGAAACTTGCCGCAATCATTTTCTCCTAATCATGGCAACTCTTCGAAAAATCGATAAAGTATTAATAGCATGCTCACATATGTTTTTCTTCGTTGCAAAAATTAACAAGAAGCCGAATTAATCAAAATAAATAAAAAAAGCACTTCGACAAATAAAATAAAGGCCTTAAATTCATAGTTATTACAAAAGAATGCTTGAAATCATCGTTCAGTTGCAATCAGTGGCGGATCCAGGATCTTTTTAGGGGGGGGGCAGATAGGTTGATCCGATAAACTTGCGTTAGGAGCAAGTTTAGTTAACGCAAACTTGCGTTAAATAAGTAAATTACACTAATTTGAACTATGTTGGAGCGCGCCCACCTCACCCCCCCCCCTTGGATCTACCACTGGTTGCAAATAAAATAGAATATTTACCACTTAAAATCAAGTCATTTTATTAGCTAATTCACGCAGTAATTGGTAATAAACGACGACCTAGGCTTCGTAATGTAATGATCGTTAATCACCACTGGATACCACGCTAACAGGTTACCATATGATTGGCACTAACAAGTAATTGGCAGCCCGACCTATGTATTCGATAGATAAAAAATACTGCTTGTTGGAAGATAAACTAATGAAACTGTACACTAATCATTTCATAAAGGTTGATAGATCTCGTATTGAAATCAATGCATGAGATCAACACCACCCACCCCCCCCCCAAAAAAAAATACAAAAGCAATAACTTTGTAATTTTAAAGTACTAGGGACATTAAAAATGGAAGGTAATTGTTTGAATAGGTGAAGGGAAAATTTACACAACCATATATATAATTTAAAAATCAGGAAAGGCCGAAATACAATTTCAATGTAAAATCATTGATTTTACCTCCATATGCAGTAATGCAGATTTCTTGGTGCCAGCGGGTAGCGGGTAGGGTAGCAAATTAAAAAAAAACTATAATGAAACATTGTAATATGGAGAAAAAAACAGTACATTGATAAAAAACAATGCCCAATTTAAGTAATTAGACTTGCTTATTTATTTTTACAGTTCAATACGGCAACACCGCCGAATATAAGCTACTGCCTTAAATACTTCATAATTTAGAAACAGCCAAACAAACCTTGGAGATTCGTAGTTTTCAGGTATAGATATATAAGATGGGTCCAGAGGCAGAAAAATGTTTTAATTTTGATGTCTTAAAATTTTGAATTTAAATTTAAATTATAAATGTTAAAATTTTTAAATAAAATTTTTAATCTAAAAGATAAGCTAAAAGCATAGGGTACCTATTAGCTTAAGAAAACGTAGCTGCCTTTGGAAATCAGCGGAAGGTTAATATTTAAGCTTCCAGGCACAAAAAGCGTTATCAAACTTGGCTAATTAGTTTTACTTATTTATCTTCACAATTCAGTGTGGCAACACTGACGAAAATGTCGTACTGCTCTAAAAAAAAATTTATTTTTAAGAGCCAAAAGAAAAATCTTAGAAAACAATGTTTTCAGTTATGAATAAACATAAGATTCGTCCAGTCGGGAAACACTGCTTTTATTTTAATGTCCTTGGTTTGTGTTGTAAGTTTGTTTTGACTAAAAAATATTTTTTAGTGATTAACTAGTAATAATTTATAAATTATAATTTATATGTACATATGTATATACATAAGAAATTAGGTGTAATAAGAAATATTACAGTTTGACTAATTGGATCGTTTAACATGCCAGTATTCACTTAACCCAGGGAATAACCAAAAGCGATGAGACATGAAAAGCCGTATATATGAATGAAAAACAAATTCCATTTCAGACCAAAATCTAGGGATGCCTAAAATACATTTGTATCCTTTAAGTTGTTCAGGATATTTGAAAAAAAAACACGGTCCTTTTGGTTTTACAGAAAAAAAGCATAAATATTAATAGACATCACGTCACTAAGAATTCTACTTTTATAATTATTGTGGTAAAAACAGTCTTTATTTTGATTTGAAATTCTTAAAATTCGATTAAGCAAAATTGTTCAGGTGAAATGGTGTTGTCATAAAGACATTATACTTAACACACAACACAGCGAAATAATACTTAATACTTAACACAGCGAAAAATTTAGGATAATTAAAAAAAAAAAAAATGGGATCATTAAATTCCACGAAACACATAAAAAAAATGCCGAATCACAAAAAAATGAATATTGATTTATAAGTACTGATGCTACTAAGAATATTTAAACAAAGATAAAAACCATGATAATTAGTATTTTTTCATAAAAAAAAAAATTAGAAAACAAATAGACAAAAAGACAAGTAAAAAGCACATATTAGGCACAACCAACAAAAACTCAATTGAGTCATACCAGGTGGACGGGCTGTGACTGTTAAAAGACCAGTTCGTCGTGTACGACTATGCCGTTGAACTTGTTGTACTTCTTCTGCATTAGACATTGCCAAAGTATGTCGCTTACTATTTCCACGATTCTGCATGTACCTAGAATATTAACTTATTTTTATTGCACGTTTTGAATTTCACTTACGTGGCAACGAACACAACGAAAGGGATTTGGTAAGCCCAATGCCAAAATAATTAAATGATTACTTGCATTTTAGGAGTGATAGTACATAATTTCTTAGACAACACTGCTTTTTCATTTACAGAATTTAAGAGAAAAACACAGGCTTAATTTAATAAAACAGTGGAACAAAACAGCAGCAAATCCAACAACAAACTTTAAATAATAAAAATCCGAATATTTCGACTACACGTCCGGGAGCCTTTATCAATGGGAAAAAAGAATTGAAGTTAACGCAACGTATAAATAAAAGAAACAAAAAGGAAAACAAAAAAAAATATAAAAAAACAGCAAACAAAAAATAAAGCTAATATATTAATAACCACCAAAATACTGCAATCACTATAAAAGCCTGTTTAAGCAAACAGAAATGACAAAGTATTAGACAATTCTTTGTCATTTCTGTAGGTGCTTACTCAGGCTTTTATAGTGATTAATTAAAAAAACTTTTTCCATCAAATAAGTTTTTCAAGGAAAAGGAAAGAACTCCATTAAACCAAAAATGAGCAAAAATAGAATCAAATTATCTACCAAGCATAAAACTTAGTAAAAAATACAAATGAATATGCATTGTCAGTTTAATACACATATGCTCAGATTTATTAATTTTTAGTGTTTAATTTTAATTTAATTAATCTTTATTTTTATTATTTTTTATTATTTAATCTTTATTAATAATTTTTATTTATTAAAATTGTAAAAGTGAAACACTAAATTTTTTCAGTAAAGAGCAAATTATGTTCTGGTCTTGAGAAGGCATAGGGGGTTGTGAGCCCTAATCATGTGAATTTCTGTTCGTCTAAAGTTTGACTCGGTTATTCATTGTAATTTCTGTTCGTTTTGGGTTTCATTTATTTATTGATGCTGATTTGTGGTAGTTTTACGCTTCGTAGATTATTTGATTCTATTTTTGCTCATTTTTGGTTTAATGGAGTTCTTTACTTTTCCTTGAAAAACTTATTTTGTTGACAAAGTTTTTTTTAAATTGATTTCCGTTCTTTTTATATTGACATAGTCTTTTTCAGGAAAACAGGATTGGAAAGCTGATTACCTTCCAATCACTTTTGACTCATAAGAAGGGCACTAGAACTTTTAATTTCCAATCCAATTACCCCCTTAAAAATATCGGTGATATTACTAGTTATGATAGAGCAGCGCTGCCTATTATCCTAACTATACATAACTTTAACATAACTTTAATACAGGCATGCATATAATTTTTTCGTTTAACTGAAACTCCCCCTAAACGTTCCCTAAAAGTTTCAACCTATTGCCCTTAGCGTCATTAGTTACAGTAACCGCAGAACCGTATTAAAAGTATACACAGTGTCTTCTAGCTAGTTCGAAATCAGCCACAACTTACCCTGAAAGGTCTAACTTGATAATGTAAGCCGTTATTGTGGTATTGCTTTGTCACCCTTTTGACAATCAATATGATGATGGTTCATTTTGATCTAGTTCAATATCTGCCTAAATATTCCTTGAAAGCTTTATCTTAAAACCCTTAGCTTGTGTAGTAGCAATAGTTGTAGTGGCAGTAGTAGCAGTATGCACATATCATTTTTTTTTTCAACGTCCCCTTCAACACCCGATGTTCCAACTTGATACACAAATCAACTCTTAAGATACGCACTTTGACAGTCTAAGTGCACATAATGTCTTTTGTTGGTTCGAATTTGCCATCAATATTCTCTCAAATTTTACCTTCATAGACGTAGCCTTAATAGTACTTCTATCACAGTAGTTGTGGTGGTAGTAGGAGAAGTAGTTGCAGTGTTAGTGTTGTATCAGTGGCCGCAGTGGCAATAGTAGCAGCAGTATTAATATAGATATCATCATGTGCATATTGCATTTCGGTGAGTTGAACATCCCTGTCATGATGCCTCAGAAGCTTCACCTTGACACAATAAGCCGTCCAAAAAATATTGCTAAGTGCGCTTTTGACCCCCCTTTGACATTCTTTTTATTTTAATGCTCAAAGCCTTACAAGTTGTTGCAATTGAAGTAGTAGTCGGAGTAGTTTAGTAGCAGTAAAAGTAGCAGTATTAGTAGTGACATGCAAATATTACCTTTTTGTCAATTGATCTTCCCCTTTCAGTATTCTCTGAAAGTTCCAACTTAATACCCGAATCCATTCTTGAGATACGCCCTTTTGACAATCTGAATGCACATAGTGTCTTTTGATTTAGTTTAAACTCCTCCTCAATATTCTGTAAAATTTTCAACTTCATACGCTTAGTATTTATCACAGTTTATATAATTATCCAGTATGATCATTCCCTATCTCACCCATTATAAAAACCCGGACGGAGATGCGAGTGCTCCAGAGAACGTTTTTGCAGATAGAAACATTATCGGCATCAGATCTTTTCACGGGTAGACAAGTCAGACGCGAAACAATCAGAAACAAGTGGAAACCCGCTATTACGAATAATGCACTTTGTAACCATTTCTCATTGATAGACGCAAACACACTGATCCATAAGTGAAGAAAGAAGTGGGAGGAGCTTTTTGTTCGCACCGAGAACGAAGACCAGAAATGATCTGCGATAAGCTTACTGGATAATTATATAAACTGTGGTATTTATACTAAGATACTAGCATTTATACTAGTATCATAGTAGTAGTGGTAGTAGTAGGAACAGTAATAGCAGTAATAGTGTATTATTATTAGTTGTAGTTACAGTAGTAGCAGCAGTATTAATAGTAGTAGTAGCAGGTTCATTTCGTCTTTTGGTCAACTGAATATCTCACTCATGATACCTCTGAAGTTTCCTCTTGATACGATAATCCACTCTAAAAATATTGCTGATACGCCCGTTTCATCAATCTTTATGTACATAATATGCTTTGATCTAGTTCAACGTTTCCCATAAACGCTTCCGCGGATGTTTATTTCAATATCATCAGCCTTAATAGTACCCACTACAGAAGAAGTAGTTTTAGTGATAGTAGTGGTAGTAGTAGTTGTGGTAGCAGTAGAAACAGCGGTAGTTGTAGTAGTAGTAGCGTGTAAATATTGCCTTTTTGGTCAATTCATCATCTCCCTTATCATTTCCCAAAAGTTCCAAATTAATATACTCAGTCATTCCTGATTCACGTTCTTTTGACAACCAATATACACATAACATGTTTTGATTTAGTTCAATATCATAGGTAGCGCAATTGCGCTGCCTAAGTAAAGAACGATGTTGGCACAATGTATTATTTATTTTTTTTCTTCCATACCAGGGCACTTCGTATCGAAGGAGTTGTCGTAGCAACTACGAAAAGGGCTCATTCAATTAAAAATTGGAGTGGCTAGTACCCTTTTTAATATTCGAAAGTGATTGGAAGGCAACTAGCACCCCCGCCCACGCCCATCATTCCCCCAAACCCATCCAATCAAAATTTTGAGATAGCCTTTTTGTTCAGCGTAGTTGATTTCCAGATAGAAAATATGTTTTTAAGGAGGACATTCCCCCACAAGCCTCAGGGCAAGGGTTTTCAGTTATGCCCAGGGGGCATATAAGAACGATGTTGGCACAATGTATTATTTTTTTTTCCTTTAGAGCAGGGCACTTCGTATCGAAGAGGTTGTCGTAGAAACTTCGAAAAGGGCGCATTCAATTGGAAATTGGAGTGGCTTGTGCCCTTTTTAATAGTCGAAAGTAATTGGAAGGCAACTAACACCCCTTACACAACCACCATTTTCCGAAACACATCCAATCAAAATTTTGAGACATCCATTTTGTTGAGCGTAGTTGATTTCCACATAGAAATTAAGTTTTTGATGAGAAAACTCCCCAACAGCCTTCAGGGCAAGGGTTGTAAGTTATGCCCTGGGGCCATATAAGATTTTATAGAAGGTTTTGTCGTAGAAACTTCAAAAAAGGCTATTTCGATTGGAAATTTAAGTGGCTAGCGCTCTTTTTATTAGTCGAAAGTGACTGGAGGGCAATTAACCCCCCTCTCACGCCCACCTTTTCCCCAAACACATCCAATCAAAATTTTCAGATAGCCATTTTATTCAACGTAGTTGAAAGTTCTGGAAATTAGGTCTTTAAGGATGACAACCCCTCCCCCCCCCACACACACAGCCCTCAGGTCAAGGGTTTTAAGTTAGGCCCTGGGGGCAAATAAGGTTTTTATTGAAGGCGTTGTCATAGGAACTTCAAAAGGGCTCATTCAATTGGAAATTGAAAGGGCTAGTACCTTTTTTAATAGTTGAAAGTGATTGGACAGCGACTAACGCCCCTCTCACGCCCATCATTTTCCCAAACACATCCAATCAAGATTTTGAAATTTCCATTTTTTCAACGTAGTTGAAAGTTCTGGAAATTAGGTCTTTTAGGATAATAACCCCCTCAGAGCCCTCAGGGCAAGGGTTGTAAGTTATATCCGGGGGGAAATAAGGTTTATATAGAAAGTTGTTGTAGAAATCATAGGCAGCGCAATAGCGCTGCCTAAGTAAAGAACGATGTTGGCACAATGTATTATTATTTTTTTGTTTTTGTCTTTTTTTCCATACCACGGCACCTCGTATCGAAGGAGTTATCGTAGAAACTTCGAAAAGGGCTCATTCAATTGGAAATTGGAGTGGCTTGCGCCCTTATCAATAGTCGAAAGTGATAGGAGGGCAACCATCCCCCCCCACGCCCACCCTTTCTCCAAACACATCCAATCAAAATTTTGAGACAGCCATTTTGTTCAGCGTAATTGATTTCCAGATAGAAAATATGTTTTTGAGGAGGTCACTCCCCCACAAATCTCAGAGCGAGGGTTTTAAGTTTTGCCCCGGGGGATATAAGAACGATGCTGGCACAATGTATTTTTTATTATATTTTTTTCCTCTAGAGCAGGGCACTTCGTATCGAAGAATTTGTCGTAGAAGCACTTCGAAAAGGGCTCATTCAATTGGAAATTGGAGTGGCTTGTGCCCTTTTAAATAGTCGAAAGTGCTTGGAAGGCATATAACACCTCTTCCCCGCCCACCATCTCCTGAAACACATCCAATCAAAATTTTGAGATAGCCATTTTGTTCAGCGTAGTTGATTTCCAGATAGAAAATATGTTTTGAGGTCACTCCCCCACAATACTCAGGACAAGGGTTTTAAGTTATGCTCTGGGGGCATATAAGAACGATGTTGGCACAATGTATTATTTATTATTTTTTCCTTTAGACCAGGGCACTTCATATCGAAGAAGTTGTCGTAAAAAATTCGAAAAGAACTCATTCAATTGGAAATCGGAGTGGCTTGTGCCCTTTTTAATAGTCGAAAGTGATTGGAAGGCAACTAACAGCCCTTCCACGCCCACTATTTCCCGAAACCCATCCAATCAAAATTTTGAGATAGCCATTTTGATTTCCAGATAGAAATTATGTTTTTGAGGAGGACACTTCCCCCCACCCCTCAGGGCAAGGGTTGCGAGTTATGCCCTGAGGGCATATAAGGTTTTTATAGAAGGCGTTGTCGTAGAAACTTCGAAAACGGCCCATTCCATTGGAAATTGAAAGGGCTAGTGCCTTTTTCAAAAGTCGAAAGGGAATGGAGAGCAACTAACCCCCCTCTCATGTCCACCTTTTCCCCAAACACATCCAATCAAAACTTTGAGATAGCCATTTTACTCAATGTAGTTTTAGGTTCTGGAAATTAGATATTTGAGGATGACAACCCTCCCCCCCCCCAGCCCTCAGGGGAAGGGTTGTAAATTATGTCCTGGGGGTATATAAGTTTTCTTATAGAAAACGTTGTCCTAGAGACTTCAAAAAAGGCTCATTTAACTGGAAATTGAAATAGTTATTGCCCTTTTGAATAGTCAAAAGTAATTGGAGGGCAACTAACACCCCTTCCACGCCCACCATTTACACAAACACATCCAATCAAAATTTTGAGATAGACATTTTGTTCCACCCAGTTTAAAGTTCAGGAAATTATACCTTTGAGCAGGACACTCCCTCCCCCCCCCACAGTCTTCAGGGCAAGAGTTATAAGTTATGCCCTGGGGGCATAAAGTTTTTATTTAAATCTTTGTCGTAGAAACTTGAAAAAGGGCTCATTCAATTAGAAATTCAAAGGGCTAGTGCCCTTTTTAATAGTCGAAAGTGTTTTGAGGGCAACTAACACCCCTCTCACACCCACACTTTTCCAAAACACATCCAATCAAAATTTTTAGATAACCATTTTATTCAACGTAGTTGACAGTTTTGGACATTTGATCTTTAAGGATGACAACCCCCCACAGCCCTCAGGGCAAGTGTTTTAAGTTATGCCCTGGGGGCATATAAGGTTTTTATTGAAAGCGTTGTCGTAGAAACTTCAAAGGGGCTCACTCAATTGCAAATTGAAAGGGCTGGTGTCTTTCTTAATGGTTGAAAGCGATTGGAGAGCAACTAACGCCCCTCTCAGGCCCACCATTTTCCCAAACACAGCCAATCAAAATTCTGAGATAACAATTTTGTTCAACGTAGTTGAAAGTTCTGGAAATTAGGCCTTTTAGGATGATAACCCCCTCAGAGTCCTCAGTGCAAGGGTTGTAAGTTATGCTCTGGGGGCATATAAGGTTTATATAGAAAGTTGTTGTAGAAATTTCAAAAAGGGCTCATTTTATTGGAAATGGAAGTTGCCCTTTTTAATAGTCGAAACTGAGTGGAGAGTAATTAACCCCCCTCTCACGCCCATCATTTCCCCAAAAACATTCAATCAAAGATTAGAGATAGCCATTTCGTTCAATGTAGTTGAAAGTCTGGAAATTATGTATTTAAGGATGACAAACCCCTCAGAGCCCCCAAAGCAAAGGATATAAGTTATGCCCTGGGGGCATATAAAGTTTTTTATAGATAGAGTTGTCGTAAAACTTCAAAAGGGGCTCGTTCAATTGGAAATTGAGAGGGTTAGTGCCCTTTTTAATAGTCAAAAGTGATTGGAGGGTAACTAACCCCCCTACCACGCCCACCATTCCTCCAAACACATCCAATAAAAATTTTTAGATAGCCATTTTGTTCAACGTAGTAGAAAGTTCTGGAAATTAGGTCTTTTAGACTGACAACCCCCCCAGCCCTCAGGGCAAGGTGTGTAAGTTATGCCCTGGGGGCATATAAGGATTTTATTTATTGTGTTGTCGTAGAAACTTCAAAAGGGCTGATTTGATTGGAAATTAAAAGGACTAGTGCCATTTTTAACAGTTGAAAGTGATTGGAGAGCGACTAACACCCTTCTCACTCCCACCATTTCCCCAAACACATCCAGTCAAAATTTTGGGATAGCCATTGTGTTTAGCGTAGTTGAAAGTTCTGGAAATTATGTCTTAGAGGATGACAACCACCCTAACAGCCCTTAGGGTAAGGGTTGTAATTTATACCCTGGGGGCATATATAGAAAGCGTTCTCGTTTCAAAAAGGGCTCATTCGATTGGAAATCAAAAGGCCCAGCGCCCTTTTTAATAATCGAAAGTGATTGGAAGGCTTGACATTTTTATATATAGTAAAGATCGATGTGAGTATAATGTATTATTTTTTTGTTGTTGTTGTTGTTTAGACCAGGGCACTTCGTATCGAAGGAGTTGTCGTGGGAACTTCAAAAAATGCTCATTCGATTGAAAATAGAAAGGGCTGATGCCCTTTTTAATAGTTGAAAGTGATTGGAGGGCAACTATTCCCCCTCCCACGTCTAACCTCCCATTTCCCATTATGTTTAAAAACTAATTGTTGCCTTAAGATTAAATCAAATTGCACTGTGGTAATACTAATTCCCAATAAGGCATCTCAGCAGTATCCCAGGAACGACTGAGGGTATTATGTTCAAACTTTCGGGGCTACTTCTGCTCTTATAATTTAACCAAATAAAAATAGCGCAAGTGTATCCAAGCTATCAAAGAAAGTAAACAGATTTTTTTGCGAATGGTATCAAGCTTTCCATTTCAGGTCAACTAGAGGAGGTATGAAACTAGATTAAACACTACTGTATGTGTCCAGATTTTTAAAAGGGTGTATGTTGTTAAAAATTTCTGAAAATTTTTCTCCAGCATACAAATAGCAGGCCAAACTACAGTCTTAAAAAAAAAGATTTAAAGTGTTATTTTCTTTTTCCTTGAAAAGACTATGTCAATATAAAACGAACAGAAATTAATTAAAAAAAACTTTTTCTACAAAATAAATTTTTCAAAGAAAAGTAAAGAACTCAATTAAACAAAAAATAGGCAAAAATAAAATCAAATAATCTACCAAGCGTGAAACTACCACAAATCCGCATCGATAAATAAATGAAACCCAAAACGAACAGAAATTACAATAAATAACCGAGTCAAACTCAAAACGAGCATAAATTAACATAAGTTGGGCTAAAAAACCCCCATGCCTTCCCAAGGCCAGAACAAAATTTGCACTTTACTGAAAAAAAATACAAATGAATGTGCATTGTCAGTTTAATATACATATACTGATATTTAGTAATCAACAATTTTAATGGTATTTGATTTATTAAAGTTATAAAAGTAAACGCAGTTATATTCTTTTCAGTAAAGTGCAAATTTTGCCCCCGGGGCATAACTTACAACACTTGCCCCCAGGTTCCGGGGTTTGTTTTAACCCCAAAACCATTGTTAAACGATCTTTGGATTATTTGGATTTTGAACTTTGGGGGGGGGGGTAGAAGCCCACCAATCACGCTGAATCTTAAAAAGGGCACTAGAACTTCTGATTACCGATCCAATGAACCACCATCGAAGTGTATATGTTCACACTTTCTATACAAACCTTATATACCCCCAGGACATAAGTTACAATCCTTGCCCTGAGGGCTGTGGGGGAGGTGTCATCCTCAAAAGACATAATTTCTGGATTTTTAACTACGTTAAACAAATCGCCATCTCAAAATTTTGATTAGATTTTCTTGAGGAGATGGTGCGCGTGAGAGGGGGGCTAGCTGCCCTCCAATCACTTTAGACTATTGAAAGGGCAGTAGCCCTTTCAACTTCCAACCGAATGAGCCCTTTCTGAAGTTTCTACGATAACTCCGTCAATAGGAAATGCACTGGTCTATTTATATATATATATATATATATATATATATATATATATATATATATATATATATATATATATATATATATATATATATATATATTTTTATATATATATATATATATATATATATATATATATATATATATATATATATATATATATATATATATATATATATATATATATATATATATATATATATATATATATATATATATATATATATATATATATATATATATATATATATATATATATATATATATATATATATATATATATATATATATATATATATATATATATATATATATATATATATATATATATATATAATATTTTGACGACACCGTCCTTTATTTAGGATTGCAGTATCTTGGAGGTTATTAATATGTGAGTTTTTTTGTGTGTGTTTCTTTGTTTTTGTTGGTCTTTTTCTTTATATGTCGCGTTTAATTTAAATTAACTTCATTTTTTTTTTTCGTTGATAACGGCTGCGGACAGCGCTGAATAATCGACGATGAATAATCTTATAAAATTATTTTAATCCTAATAGAAAGAAAATAGAAAGAAACTACCGTAAGAGGCTACATATAACCACCCTTGATTCGAACTTCATGGCCAAATTTCACGTTTCACCGAGTCCCAGACTTGGTGGCGAATGTAACCTTTTTTAATTTCACAGGAGAGGGGAAATCGGGTTTTGAGCTTCCCAAGGACTTGAGTGAGAAAAATTTGTTAAACCTATAAAAATCTCAACGATTTTGCTTTGGCTGAAAAAAAAATCAAAAAAATCAAGGGTTATTGATAAATTTATATCCAAATTGTTCCAGGTCTACCCTACTGCCTATTAAGTAAACATACCTTTTCATACGAAAGTCAGCAAAGATCCACTAAGTGACTTTTTTTCTATTTTATGTTGAATTTTGTTGTTGAACGACAGATATAAGTGTCAATCAATCAATCAACCTTTTATTTTTAAATAACTGAACAAACGAAACAATTAACATGAACTTTCGACTCAAAGCAATGCTTGTACGAGTCACACCCGATATTGGTAAACAAATTTATATCACACTATGAAATGAAAATAGAAGAGCTGATAACATAACAGAGGGATAAAGAATTAGAAAGGAAAAAATTGAGACGAGGTGGAGTCAAAGAAGGAGAGTGACAGGATAAGATACAAACGAAAACTTGAGACATTAACTCATGCAGTATCCAATACTGTGTAAGAGAGGTATCGTTTTTGGAGTGTGCCAAATGATTTTATGGATTTAATAGATTCATTAACTGAGTTCCATACAGAAATACTTCTATAAACTGCAGAGTGCAGGGACCTTGTAAGCCTTCTTCTCGGTAGCATAAAATTGTACTTGTTGCAGCGGAGAGCTCTTCTTCGACGAGTTGTGCTACAAAGTTCGAAGTACCTGGAAAGACCTTGAGCAATTCTATTCGATATTGGCGAGTGTGTTAAACGCAGATTACCTACGTTGATTATCTCTGTTATATCTATTGTTCCAGTGTTTCTGTATAGGTCTGTTGAGGGGTATAGCCTGGGGAGGATATATGTGGCCTTGACTGCACGGTTTTGTGATCTCTTTAATGATTTTAGATGAGATTTGAATGTATTGCCCCAGACAGAACAGCAGTAGTTCAAGTAGAGGAAGACAAAGCATTATAAAGCATTTTCATCATGTCAGCACTTAGAAGCAGGCTAGCTCTATGTAACATTGATGTTTGTCGTGAGACTGTTGAAGACAGCTGGGATATGTGATGTTATATGTGATGTTTGAACGAAAGAGAGGAATCTACAAATACGCCAAGGAACTTTGTGACTGTGGTCTGAGGAATGAGATTTCCATTGATTGACAGTGCTACATTGTGAGACAATGAGGAGTTTGAAGGAGCAGAACTGAAGACTATGATGCAGATTTTTGTAGCATTTACCTGCAGTTTGTTACTAGAAGACGAGCCAGATATTTCGTCAAGAGTTTTTGGGCCTTTTTTGCAGCAGACTCGGATGATTCAGCAGCAATGAAGAAATTTGAGTCATCAGCGAATAGACATGTTGTGAGGTCATTGATATACAAAATAAACAAGAGCGGTCCAAGTACCGACCTTTCAGGTACGCCAGATTTTACCGTTAATTCTGGTGACACACTACCCTCCACAATTACACTGCTTACGATCAGTCAGGTACGATGAAAACCACTCGTGAGCAACATCATATATTCCAAATGAATGTAATTTTGTGAGGAGGATTGAATGGCATACCGTATCGAAAGCTTTAGTGAAATCCAAAAAATCCCTAGTACCTGTTCTCCAGCATCCTGGCTAATTAATATGTATTCAACTGAATCAACTAAGGCATGCAAAGTTGAGTGATAACTTCGAAACCCGTATTGATGGGGAGAGAGTAGCTGCTTGACATCGAGGAATCTATATACTCTGTTATAAACCACTCGCTCGAGGACTTTTAATATAACCGGTAGAACTGATATGGGTCAATAATTAGAGATTTGACTCTTGTCTCCTTTTTTGTAGAGGGGAAGGACTTGGGCAGTTTTAAAAACACTAGGATAAACTCCGGTTGCTAGTGAAGGGTTGACCAAGTGTGTAAGTGGAGCTACAAGACATGCAGAGGCCTTCTTCAAGATTAGTTGCACAGCCCAAAGGTGTCTTGGGTTTTGCCATTATGGAGCTTACTGATAATCATTAGTAATTCCTCTTTCGTACATGGTGCTAGAAAAAGACCTGATATTGTTCTACTGTGGGTTTGTTCAGGAGATGGGCCAGAAGCATGTAGAGATGTTTGATTAATGAAAAATTGATCAAAAGCATCAGCACGAGATTCGCTTGCTACTGTCTCACCACGCATATTTATTATTTCTTTAGGTATAGCCACCTTCTTCCTTTTTGACATGTTATTTCATTAACAACCTCCCATACTTTTCTCAAGTTACTCTTACATTCATTTATTCTCTCCGCATAATACCGCCTTTTTGCATTACGTACTAATCCGTTTAATGTATTTCTGTACTTTTTGTATGTCTCTCTCGCTTCAGGAGTTGTAGATTTACAAGCTTTCACTTACAGTCTATTTCTGTGTTCGGTAGACTGAACGAAATCTTTTGTCATCCAAGGAGTTTTGGGAGCACTTTTAATCCGACTTGTTAGAAGAGGAAAATACTGTTCTGTTAACTGCTTAAGCCGGCTCGTGAGTGCATTTGCTGCCATATCTGCCGAAGACGCATGAGTTACAGCAGACCAATCATTCAATTTCAGGGTTTCAGTGAAATAATCAATGTTTTTTGGGAAAAACTTCAATACGTGAAAACAAGATTAGACTGCCCTTGTTGGGACTATTGTGATGACTGGGTAGTGATCGGAAACATCAGATGTTATAATATGCAAGGTAAAAGATGTGTGAGGATTAAAGGAAAGGAATATATTGTCAATCAGTGTTGCAGTATTTCTAGCTGAACAATACCGTGTGGGAAAGAATACAGTGGGGAGAAGACCAGATGATACAGTTGTATCAAGGAACGAACGCGAGTTGGCGTCACCGTCGGTCGTCAGCAAGTTGATGTTAAAGTCACCCATAAGACATGTATTTTTACCTCGACCACATTCATTAATCTCCGACATAAGCTGCTCAACTTGCGAACAGAAAATGTCACTTGGAAATGGCAGTGGCTTATAAAAAAGGCACACGAAATCTACTGGAGATGACTTTCCAAGAATTTCAATGACTATTGAGTAGACAGATCGACGACGTTCGACCACACCATTAAAAATTGATTCCAAGTCATCGCGGCGCTTGTAAGAGATAGAATCATTTACAAATAATGTAATGCCACCGGAGCACTTTGTTACGTGCCGTGGAAGATATATGGCTTCAAAACCGGGCAAACAATATGGCGACATGTCATCTTGAGAAGACAGCTAAGTTTCAGTTAAACCAACTAAACTAAAAGGATTTTTCTTTTCAGCAGTGAATGTAAGAATATCATCCCATTTGTGTTTAATTCCTTGAACATTATGGCAGAAAAGATTAAATTTATCATTAGTAGAAATAGCAGGAAGTATTTCATAAAGATATTCTTGGAGTGTTGCATATGAGCAGGACGAGGCATTCACCCTGTTTATCACGGGATCAGTAGCTGACTCGTCATCGCATCCTGGCAGATTGAGAAATGCGGTTTTTAGCAGGGACTGTTCAGTTAAGAATGAAAAATCATTCATCGTCGAGATGAACGATGTTTTTTTATTTTCATCAATTAAACTAAATAATGATAGTGGAGGAAAATAGTAATAACAGGAGCGTTCCGGTGTTTGTAGCATTTCGTGATGATATGTGCTGATGATGACTTAGACAAAAACGTGCAACCCTCACGTGAAAAAAATCTTCTTTTTTTGTAATCTGAGAAATCCGACCGTCTATCACAACAAGAAGAGAGGCATAAGCAGGAAATAGAGCAGGAAAAGCATAAGCAGGATAAGAAGAAGAAAGAGAAAAAGAAATGAGAAAGAGAAGTAGAAAGAGAAAAAGAAATGATAGCACTAAGGTAGAAAAGCAACAATGTTACAAATTAATTACATCCATGAATATTATTATCAATACACTTTCTTAGTTTTAAAGACATCTTAGTATCAAGACATCTTTTCAAAATGATAATCTCATCCTTATTTGACACTTTACGGGCACTTGTGGGTCCGGTTTTAACCATAACATTTCCATCAGTGGTCCAGACATTTTTCAGTCCAAATTCAGTTTTCGTGTATGCAAATAACTCACGTTTAGTTTTTGTTAGGTCTTCAGAGACAGACATTCTAGACCCCTTGAGTCGCTTGCTATTTTTTAAAATCTGCTACCGAACTCTAAGATTTGAAAGTGTCACTACAGTCGGTCCTGGCAGATTTGACACTTTGCGTCCTATTCTTAGGGCAAAGACAATATCAGAGGCATCTAAAAGAATGCCCGGAAATTTCTGCGCACATAGTTCCAAAGTTTGTTTTCTACGTTCTCCTTGATAACAGTGTTCGTTGTGACATTTTCTTGGAGGCCGAAAAATATCAGTTGGTTACCTAGCGACGCTTGTGCAAGGGTCTCATTGTGATTGTCTATTGTCCCTTTAATTTCACTGACTGATGCTTTCACAGCATTAGTAGCTAGATCGATATCGGAAACGGACTTCTCAAGGGATTTTAAACGCCGGTCAAGTTCACAGAACTTGTCTTTCACCATTTTCTCAAGATCGAGCGACAGACTATTGTGAATCTCCGTTTTGCTTTTTTCGATGGTGGACTCACTCGGTTCTGTTCTCTGATTTACAGCACCCAGTTTTCTGACAGCTGTTTCAACTTCTTGGCTGATTTTTGCAGTCCAAGTCCTTTTCGATTTTGTCAGTCCACTGTTTTGTTTTAACCTTCAGTTGGAATATTTGGTTTGTCAGTATGATTAATTGTTCTTCCGTACTTTCGTTGCCTGAGAACTTCACTTCTGAATCAGAGCACATCGTTCTATCACCTGCCATTAGAATCTGTAACTTTCTTTTATCCGAACCAGACGCTTTACTTGACATTGTCTTTCAGCCGCCTAACCAATTCTTCTTCCTTCGAATCTCTCTCGGCAACTTATTGATTATGTTGTAGATAATGTCCTTAATTGGCACAAAATAATAAAATAATCTTTAATTGCCCCGTTCAAAATTATTGGGCTAGACGGTCTCAAAATTATTGGGCTAGACGGCCATCATTCAGCCATCCTTTATATTTTCCTTCAATACCTTCAGAAAATTATGTTAAAAAAAAAACGAAACCTTACTGGCAAGGGAGGCAATTAAATCCCCCCGTTTTCCAAAAGTGCCTTGCAATAAATCACGTCCGCCAGCGGTTAGTTAGCTTATCCAATAATTAGTTTGTTTATCCAATAGATTACGTCACAGTGTACTTGGCACGGAATACAGTACAGGTAAATTTTGGAACTTGCTCGGTTGAATGCTAGTTGCTAACTGCGAGCAACTAGTCGTTTCAAAAGTGTAAATAACTGAAATTTTCTAAGTAAGTGTCAGATATACCTTTCCGTTTTGCACAGCAATACCTAAACATTAAACATAAACGACAAAGAACATACCGAACAACATCCACAGCATCTGGACATAGATCACCAGCATCTATCGAACTCCTTGATGTAGTTGGAAGATCTTCTTGATTGTAGCTAGATGACGAAAAATTGTCAACAGCATCACCATTTTCACGGATTTTGCCACAGGCAATATTTGATTCCTCGGACTTCTCATGGAATATCGAGTGAAAATGCGCGCCACCATCTGATGCACGACGGCCGAATCCACTAGCTGAAAAATGAATATTTGGACAAAGCGTGCAATATTGATGGGGTGGACAGCTGGAGGGGGACATCTCCCCTCTTATTGCAGAAACATTCTGTGTAAAAAAGATTACAGTGGTGCGTTTAAGCGCACAAAGATGGAAACAGTGGGGAAACATCCACTGGAACTAATTTTCTTCGATTCCCCCCGCCTCACCATAATACATTTGAACTGAAAAATTTGTTTTGCCAGACCAACTTAAATTAAGCCTTTTAAATTTGGAAAACCGTCCCCCCCCCCTCAAGAAAAACAAATCAATGTACAAGGTTTACTCTTCATAATGTAATTAGTATCAAAGATAGTTTCCATTGTCATAAAACAAAAAAAAAATCCAAGTCATATCACATTTTTACACAAGGAGTGGGGGATAGACCTTCAGTCTCTTTCCTGTCTTCTCATGAAATACAAAGTTCAACAAGCACCAAATTCTGAATCGCAACGACTAAATACAAGATCAAATACATATCATACCCCTTCAATAAAATCCCAACGAGCAGAATTTCCATTCAGGTGCTAGATTCAATATATTGAAAATAAAATACAGCGTCTAGTTTCATTTGGTAAAATTACATTTAATTTGTCCCCAAAAAGTATGATTTATCACTAATTCTTGACCAAAATGTTGGTATATACCCAAAAGTTGGCATATTAATATACTTTTTATAACGTTATCTAAGCTTCTCTCGATTATTTCTTATCCCACCTTTTTCCCCTTTTTTTAGCTAGATATAGCAAGATATATAGCTAGATTTTTTTTTCTTCTTCTTCTTTTTAGTCCTATTTTGAGTCAAAAGTCATAGGAAGCTGAAGAACAAATATAATTCTTAAATCTATGCCTCTTTTTGATTGACGAGCTAATGTTGAGTTTACAAGCTAATGTTGAGTTATGTTAAACAAGAAAACCAAAAAGTCTTCTGTATAACTTTGTTCATACTTCTATATAATAATTTGATGTTTAAAAAGTCATAGAGAAGACTATACCATTTTCCATGTTTAAAGGAAACATAATATTTTTAATTAATTTCGTTTTTAGGTTCCTGGCCTCCCCCAGGCCATTCAGCGTGTCTCCAGGTGGCGACAGGGGAACGCTCTACAGATATGTAGGGTACCTCCATAATAGAAACTGGGGCACCCTCGCCCGGGGTCATAAATACAGGTGGAGGAGGAAGAAGGCCCCTCAAGTGTACAGACAAAAGACACTGGTTTGTCCACAAGTCCCATGAGTTGCAAACCTTCTCCCAGTAATGGGTTAAATTGCATGGTGATGCAGAACACCATCACGGGAGGATCCTCTATTGGAGGACAACTGCGGCAGGGCGTAAGATCCAGATCTATGGACAGCGGCCTTTGCAAAGGGCTGCTTCGACCTCTTCGGGGTACCTGCAAGACTGGGGACCATGCGGTCAACTCTATTCCCACTTGAGGAGTGGCTCCCCTCGAGGAAATTATAGCCTAGTAAACGACACAGCATTCGCACGGGATTCTGACTAATGGACAATTCTTCTGGGCTTGGTATGTTTTGTTGGGCGTCTTTGGGCTGAAAAATCTCTTCCTAGCTTATTTATCTATTATGGGCTGCCTCCCCGTAGTAGCATAATATTTTTAGACATGGATATATAATGAGTCGGAGGTAATAGGTTTGAGACTGTCTGTGCAGGATTTCGACTATTGTTGATAGAAGAGCATCGGCATGTGCTGAAAACCATGCTGTGACCAAGAAGGGCTGGGGATTGCACAAAGCCTCCATTCATGGAGGTCCCAGGGACTTCTTGCTGTCCGGTTCTAAGCCGGCTTAACCACTTCGGTGTAGACTTGAGAAGATATGTGATCCCCGTCCTGCACTGGTATCCGGGATCATTGCTTTTTCTGAGGCGAAAATAATTTCAATGATTTAAAGAACATGAAAATTGGAACTTGGAATGTTACGACATTAAAAAATGACTATCGTATCGACATTTTGACTGACGAATTCAGACGATTCGAACTGGATTTATTAGCAGTTTCAGAAACAAATATCCCAGGGGTAGGAAGCATGAAATTAGGTGATATAGAATTTGTTTAATCAGGCAGGAAGGATGGGATACATAGACAGGGAGTAGGGCTCATGATGAATAAGTAAGCTGCTAAGTCTTGTTTAGGCTGGGAAGGTATTAATAATAGAATACTAATTGCTCATTTTATGACTAGAAAGTTCAGGGTATCAGTTATAGTAGTATACGCCCCTGTAGAACCGACTGACGGAGATACTAATGACTCAGATAAATTTTACTTACAGTTACAGGAGCAAATAGACAGGGTGCCAGGTAGAAATATAAAGTTATTACTGAGAGATTTTAACGCCAAGGTTAGTAGAAATAGGGATATATGGTATCCTAGCCTAGATAAATTTGGTGTAGAAAAAGAAAACAGTAATGGCTATAGTCTTTTGCAGTTTTGTAGGTATAACAATCTAGTTATAACCAATACGGTGTTTGATGATAAAATGGCCCATAAGTTGAAATGGTATACACGTGATGGTAAGACAGCAAACCCTATTGGTTATGCTATATTAAACCGAAGACTGGCAGGATCAATAAAAGATACTAGGGTATATAGGAGTGTTGTTATTGATGTTAAAAGCAAAGATCACCATCTAGTAGTGTCAAGGGTTAATTTAAAGCTGAAATATCGGAAGGGTAACTACCTCCCGGGAGGTTATGATGTTGGTAGACTCTAGGATGAGTATTAGAGAGAAACTTTCAAGGAACAGTTGAATACTAAACTTGAGAGTTTAAAATTTGATAATGTGGAAGATGGTTGGAATAATTTTAGGAAAACAATTTTTAAAGTTGCTGAACGTTTGTTAGGAAAGAAAGCTAGAACTGCAGCTAAGAACATTAGTGAAAAATCGTTATGCTTAAAAGAAAGAAAAAAGGACTTGAACAAGAACTAACTGAGTGATAGATCGTATGGAAACAAAAGAAATGTAAAGAAAGTGGAGAAAGCGTTAAAATATGAACTAAAGAGGTGCGAAGTGGAGGCCATGGATAAAATTGCCGAGGATCTGGAAGATGCAGCTTGACAGCATAATAGTAAAATATTGTACTGGCACGTTAACAAATTGAGAGGGAGTAGTCAATCCGGACTTGGTCCAGTTAAAGATAGGATTGAGGTCGCAATTAACGATAAGGAAAAAACTAAAGAGAGATTGGCAGAACATTTTGAGAATTTGCTTAACCGAGATAGAGTTACAGGAAAAGATATAAAGGAAAATGACAAAGATTGTGATACCTAGGATGTGAAGGAAGATTTGTTTTGTGAGGAGGAATTGGCGACAGTAATAAAAGGTTTAAAAAATAATAAGTCTCCAGGTGCTGATAGGTTGGTAAGTGAATTTCTTAATTATGGTGGCTTTTAGGTTAAAAATAAGTTATTGAAGATTATGAATATTATTTTTGAAAAAGGGGAAATACCTAATTATTTTAGGAAAACTTTAATTAAGCCACTTTATAAGAAAGGTGATAAACGTGAGTGTTGTAATTATCGAGGCATTAGCCTGGTCTCCGTAGGTAGTGAATTACTTAGTAATATGATACTTTTTAGACTGAGAGATGCCGTAGACAAAGTTTTAAGAGGAGAGCAGTGCGGTTTTAGAAAAGGTAGAGGATGTGTCGACCAAATTTTCACTCTTAGGCTAATATTTGAGAAGTGCCTGAGTTTTCAAACACCTTTTGTCCTCAGTTTTATTGATTATGAGCAAGCGTTCGATTCTGTTGATAGAAGAGCTTTAGTAAAGGTTTTATCCTTGTATGGTATTCCAGACAAATACATTAAAGTGATTAGTGCTATGTACGAGAATAACACTGCTGCGGTTAAGGTAGGAAATAAGGTTAGCAGCTGGTTTTGTATTAAATCAGGAGTTGAGCAGAGTTGTGTTCTATCCCCATTTGTATGGATCATTTTGATGGAAACTCTTTAAGCAGCACAGGAAAGGCAATGGGAGAACGCGGAATCAATTGGGGAGGAAAAACCCTCCTGGAATTAGATTTCGATGATGATTTAAGCATCCTAGATGAAAGTGTGAACAAAAATGAATGACGTTTTAGAGGTTTTTCGAGTTCAGGGTGCTAGAATTAGGTTTGAAAATTAATGTTAGGAAGATTAAGTCACTAAGGCTAGGAATAAGTGAAGATGAAAAGGTGACGTTGGGTAATGAAAAGATTGATCAGGTGGGCAGCTTCACTTACCTTGGTAGTATTATTAGTAAAGATGGTGGGAGCAATAAAGATGTGAAAAGTAGGATAGCCAAGGCTCAGGGTGTTTTTAACAGTTAAAAAAAAGTTTGGAAGAATAGGAAGATAAGTCTGCAAACCAAGATTAGAATATTAGAAGCTACAGTGATGACAGTGATAAAATATGGATCTGAAGCATGGGCGCTCCGAAAAGCGGATGAAGATTTGCTAGACGTTTTCCAGAGAAATTGCTTAAGGATTGTCCTGGGTACCCGGCTGACTGACCGTATTTCAAACAATAGGCTATACGAAAAATGTGGTGCAATACCGCTCTCTAGGGCTATAATGAATCAGAATCAGAATCATTTATTAACATAAAAGCTTTCGTAGTCAGGGTTTAAATCCCGACTAAATCGCGCTATTATTTACAAAGTGAACAAAGACACAAAAAAAAAATTAATACACATGTCACTTATTGTAGACAGAAACATAAAAAGGCACAAACGAATTGCTGAAGCGATTAGTGCGACACTTGGGCTGGGCTAGCTTTGTTGCTTTTGATCTTTTTTTGTCAGCATTGGGGGTAATATATTTCTGTGTTTATCACTTGTCAGAAGATAAGTTGAAAACGGCAATCTCGGAGTGACGGCAAATTTAGTAGAGACAGTGCTGATTCGTAATCGGTGTACTGATCAGACAGTATGGCCTTCACCGCTCTTTTCTTTTCTAATGAAAGAAAGGTTGAGGTGACTAGGGCACGTTGTGCGGATGAAGGATGACATATTGCCGAAGATTGTTCTTTTCGGCCAACCATCTAGGGCTAAACGGAAAGCAGGTCCTCCCCGTCTGGAGTGGGAGGACGTCATAAAGAAAGATTTAAAGGAAATGGGAACTTCGTGGGCGGGTGTAAAAAGGGAGGCTTTGGATGGATTGGGGTGGAATTGAATCATGCGTAGCTGTGTTGGCCTCAGGCGGCTGGGTGCTGCGGTGAGTTGTTAGTAGTAGTAGTAGTAGTAGTAGTAGTAGTATACGTCTATTCGTATTTCCTTTATGACCCGTTATATGTGTTTTTTGTTTTGTCCCTTATTTGTATCTTTATGCAAATCAGTTACCAAAAATTGAAATCAGAAATCATAGGTGACTGAGACCAATATAAGGGGAATGGTGAAATCAAATAGTGAAAATCTGATTTGTTAGGCATATTCCTTTTAACCAAAAATACAAACATAAATTTAATTTTAATGGAGTTTTTTACTTATTGGATCCAAGACCATCTATCCTTCTCTTCCTTCTATCCTCCTTCTAATCCTCGTCCTTCTATCCTTCTATCTTTATAATAGCTGCCTTTTTAAGTATTATAAATTTAAAATCAGCATACAAATCTGATTCTTATGATTTATCTATTGGTATCAAAATTCCGTTTTTAAAGTTTCGGTTATTATTGAGACGAGTCGCTCTTACTATACAGTTCATTACCACGAACTGTTTGATTCTTTTCCCCGTTGCATCAGTAACTATAAGAAAGACTTTGGTCTTTACTGAAAAATTGTAATACTTTAATTAATATGGGTTACGTTCCTAAATGTAAATTAAAATTTTCAGGTATTTTTCCAGTTTAAATTATAAGATTAAACTTGTTGCTCAAATACCATAAATGTTTTTTATCTACATTTTTCCAGATAGGAGCTTGAAACCTGAACAGTAAGGTTCTCTGATACGCTCAATCTCAAGGTGTGATTTTCATTAAGATTCTCTGACTTTTAGGGGGTCTTTTTCCCTTTTCTTCAAAATATGGCAGATTTTCTCAGGCTCGAAACTTTTGAAGGATATGAGTAAACTTGATGAAACTTATATGTTTAAGATCAGCATAAAAATTCGATTTCTTTGATGTATCTATTGATATTAAAATTCCGTTTTTTAGAGTTTCGGTTACTATTGAGACGAATCGCTCTTACTATAGAGTTCGTTACCACGAACTATTTGATTATCCTTTGTCAACTAATGTGCAACTACTTCTGAAGATCACTTCTCTATATATAAGTAAAGTAATTATGAGATCGGGTTTCTTTTTTAAATATTAAGTTGCTTTAATTTTCCTTCCAACTTAACATGAGATTTATAATTCCGACAAAAAGTAAAATTTAGTCATATACCTTACCTACAATATCTTACCCTGCTTTCAGGAGGTCATGCTCAGTCGGGTCATCCGCAGCTACTTCGGACGATTTCCCTTTATTATTATTATTAGGGACGTTCAATACCAAAGTCATTTTACGATTCTCAACGTCGGCTGATAACCTCAAAGACAAAGAGCCCATAAGTCAATTTTCTTAGCACCACAGGAAACCTTCAGAAGTAATTTTGGTATAAATTGATAGGGGATCTTAGATGTGTCAACAGTTCGAAAAGCTAACACGAGGCTAGTTTAAAACAAAGGAAACCTATATTCTCTTACTAATTGTTATCCAAAACGCTTTCTAATCAATGTACGCACGGTAAAAATAACGCACATCCTTTGTCCATAAAGATCTCGATCAAGGCAGTTGGCACAACAGGAAACTTCCATAGCTGTCAAATTATTCAATGAGACTTTTTTTTAGCTGATTTTTAATTTTTCCAAGCATGTATACTAGAATACTTTTGGGAACTGCCCTTTCCTGAACTTTAACAAGAAAATTCTGCTCTGTTCAATCAAAAGAACAAAATTTACGCAATCTAATGATATAAGTTCCATTAAATCTGAATATCTTAATCTCTGGCATAAGACTGGAGAAATTAAATAGTTTTTTCTAAGATTACCGAGAAAGTAGGTGCCAGCCTTTAGTTTTCTGTCGTTTGTTCGGTTTTCTTATCAAAGCTATACAAGTTATGGTAAGACCACCCAATGAGTTCTGAATAGTTTGGCCACACAAACTATAGTTTGACCACACAAACTATAAAAAGCTTGTAATGGACGAGATAGGGTGATTCTTAAAGATATCGAACGACTTAAAATGAAATAAAAACTGATATATGCTTATAATGTGAGGTTGAAGAATTTTGAAAAGTAAATGTAAAATCAAGTCATGTAACTTACCTCCTATCATGGATGGGGGTTTCAGAAGGCCATGCTCTTTATAATCAACAAACAGGGGAATGTTCACGGGGAAAAGGAATGGATTCATCATCATAGCGGAGGGACCAGGACTTGCCGACTGAAATGAAACAAAAACTATAGTTATCGCAATGAAAAAATAAAAATCTAAACTTCAAGACTTCAAGAAAAGCAAGTCTGACTTCTGATAATAGAGTACAGGTTATTAGCAACCCACGCCCTGTAAATAGATGAAACTGAATCAATTTAGAGGAGGGAAAATACATTGTAAAATATATTATTATACTTTTTATATAATATAATATATTATTATACTTTTTACACTGATTCAAAACAACATATAACTTTATCATGATTTGAGATGCCTAAAATGTCGACTCGAGTTAGTAAAATATGTGAGAAAGCCAGATCTGAAAACTTCTAGACCTCCAACGAAGTGTGCAGATCTCCATAAGGATATAACAGATGAACTCACATTGTAAAAT
The DNA here is from genome assembly GCF_049724085.1 of Artemia sp. Qi Xiang Cuo. Classification (NCBI taxonomy): domain Eukaryota; kingdom Metazoa; phylum Arthropoda; class Branchiopoda; order Anostraca; family Artemiidae; genus Artemia; species Artemia sp. Qi Xiang Cuo. The sequence continues at coordinate 78,851,677 of NC_142799.1, read as the reverse complement.
ACCCCTTTAATACCCCTTTTTACCCCTTTAAAATACCCCTTTAATAACTTTAATATCTCAACATTCTTTCTAAAATAATCAAAAAGCTAATTTTTTTCCGGTAGTGTGATCGTCCCATTTTTTTCTCTCTGAGTCATAATGTGTATTGTGGGAAGCCGGGGGAGAGCTTATTCGGACAAAAACTTTTAGTTTCACTGCCCATTATAAAATATCATACCATAGTACTGCGCCATTTTCTGGCATTTTATGTAATATAATAATCCCATATAACAAAATCATACCATAGTACTGCGCCATACTGCGCCAGTACTGCGCCATATATGTAAAAATCATACCATAGTACTGCGCCATTTTCTGGCATTTTATGTAATATAATAATCCCATATAACAAAATTTGGCAATAAAAGTCCAAAATCTGGGAAACTAAGACTATGAAACTATGAAAAATTCGAAAAAATTTGGAAATATTAAAAATCTCTATAAAATGTCTTCCGTAATCTTCATAGGTATTAAATGAAGACCGTCAAAATGGAGGGTTTACCCCAGCCAAAATCTGAAAACTTCACTTGAATTGCTGGTAACTAGTGTTTAATACAGCTTAGTTATATCTAAACGCTGAGGATGTAAGAAGGGAAACCTACCCTCAGAAAAAAAAAACACTTCAAGAAAAAACACTTCCTTTCTACCAAAAGTATCTGAGAGATTTGGACACAAAAAGAATTATTTTAGAAGCCGAGTAGCTCCTCTTGAAACATCTTGCTCATATTTTGAAGGGGGTGGGGCCACACATGAAATAAAAAAAATGAAACCGAGAAGCTCCTTTTAGAAGCCGAGTAGCTCCTCTTGAAACATCTTGCTCATATTTTGAAGGGGGTGGGGCCACACATGAAATAAAAAATGAAACCGAGAAGCTCCTTTTAGAAGCCGAGTAGCTCCTCTTAAAACATCTTGCTCATATTTTGAAGGGGGTGGGGCCACACATGAAATAAAAAAAATGAAACCGAGAAGCTCCTTTTAGAAGCCGAGTAGCTCCTCTTTAAACATCTTGCTCATATTTTGAAGGGGGTGGGGCCACACATGAAATAAATAAAATGAAACCCAGACGCTCCTTTTAGAAGCCGAGTAGCTACTCTAAAAACATCTTGCTCATATTTTGAAGGGGGTGGGGCCACACATGAAATAAAAAAAATGAAACCGAGAAGCTCCTTTTAGAAGCCGAGTAGCTCCTCTTAAAACATCTTGCTCATATTTTGAAGGGGGTGGGGCCACACATGAAAGAAAAAAAATGAAACCGAGAAGCTCCTTTTAGAAGCCGAGTAGCTCCTCTTAAAACATCTTTCTCATATTATGAAGGGGGTGGGGCCACACATGAAATAAAAATAATGAAACCGAGAAGCTCCTTTTAGAAGCCGAGTAGCTCCTCTTGAAACATCTTGCTCATATTTTGTAGGGGGTGGGGCCACACATGAAATAAAATAAATGAAACCGAGAAGCTCCTTTTAGAAGCCGAGTAGCTCCTCTTGAAACATCTTGCTCATATTTTGAAGGGGGTGGGGCCACACATGAAATAAAAAAAAAAGGTATATGAAACCGAGGGAGAAGCCATAAAAATATCACTTAAATGTCACTTTGTCCTTTTGTTGAATTTTGAAGCTGTTTGCTTGTCCTAGAATCATTTGTTTTAGACAAGAACTTTTTTTTATCTTTACTTACTTTTTTAATTTATTTTATTACTTTTTTTACTTACTTTTATTTTATTTTCTTACTTTTTGTCTTTTTGGCAGATTTTCACTACCGTTTATTTTTTCAATTATGTGCCAGCTACTGCCACAACCTGCATATAGAGGTCATTTTTATTATTTCACCGGACGGTGAAATGCGAAGCAAATCAATTTGGGAGACATTCTGTGATTACCAAGTTCATTCTGAAAATCCAGTGATAAGTACAGAAAAAAATATGATTTGTCAAGGATTGTCAATCATACCGTATGAAAACAAAGAAAAGATATAATAAATACAAAAAAATCAAATAGGTGAGAAGAACGATTATTCTGTCAGCCAGTAGCAAACTATGAAAACGAAAAACAAGCAAATATTTCGACAAAGAATATTTGGACGCCCAAGTCGTCCTCAGTGCTCATAAAAAAACAAAAAACATAAACAAAATCTAACCTTTTGAAGTGAACTCTACAAGAAGAGAAAAGATACTGAATCAAAGAAACCAGCCAAAAATGGATCTTTGATTCAATATCTTTTCTCTTCTTGTAGAGTTCACTTCAAAAAACACTTTGGAGAGAAATAACGCTTCCTGACAACTTAACAATACGCCTTTTTTTCTTTTCGTTTTCTGTTATTTATTTTATATATTTTTCTTTTAAACAGGACAGTTTTTTTTCTTGTTTTTTTTTCTTAGGCCAGCCGTCAAAAATTAAACTCTTTGTATCTATAAAACAATTTTGGGAGAGTCTCAGCATGATATAGTGATTTATATGAAAAATTAGACGAATGCGAAAATCTGAAACAAGGAAAAAATAGAGAAAGAACAATTAAAATACAGAAAAAAAGGGTAATTGTCCATTATTCAGAAAACACCCAAGTTGATTCAATTTATTGATATGGGGTTAAAACAACTCTGACGTTTGGGAGATAGATAGGATATATGGAATTTGGGCTGTATATTTGCACATTAGGGGGAGGGTGAGGATTAGGTATAGCGGGGTTGCATGCAAAATGTAACTTAACCTGACCAAAATACCAACTAAATATTTCATTAAAATATAGCTATAATGTAGTTTTCCACTAAGCCGAAGCTAATTCTCTCCGAGTGCAGACATCTTTAAACCGGTTATTGTCTGATATTGGGAACCGGTATTTTCTGAATAATGGACAATTATCAAAAAAACAAAACAATAAAAAATAATTCGGCAACCGAACAAACAGTCGGAAAGATAACAAATATGAACAAGTAATGGACTTCCTTTCTGAATAAATATAAAAATATAAACAATGGAACAAATATGAACTAATAGAGAAAAAATAATAAAATGTAAAAAAAAATACACAATAGAAATCGATTCAGCAAACCTGAAGTCCAGCACCAGGATAAACAACCGGAAAGGGATTGGGAAAATATGGATTTATCCTGAAATCACAAGCATTGGCAGTCGTGGCTAGGTTGAATGGCAGGTTTACAAGTCCCCCTTGAAGAGCTGACATTTGCGCTTCTAATGGTAAAAGAGTAGACGGAGGAATGTGACTAAACATCTAAAAGAAGAATGATGGTTAGAACACACAGGAAAATACCGAAATAAAATTACTCAAATAGGTACTTGTTAAGTATCCCGAAAACACTCAAGAAGTTTGATCTGTGTGATCTGAGAAAAATCGGTTTGTCTTTCGTATTCAGTTATAATTTGCTTAGTCTTTGTGAGAAAAACTACGATGTAGGTATATTTTAATTAAATATTTAATACAAAGAGGTGGTTAGGTATTTAAATTAATGCGTTCTGGGCGGCCTGCTTTCCATAATTTTCTTCTGTAGTATCCATTATTTTGTTAATAATGTATTATATTTCCACCATATTTTGGTACATTTCATTAGGATTAACCTAACATCACTTTTTGAGTGGGGTCGGGATGTTTAATAAGTACCGTTTGAGTTCAAAATGTTGCAAACAAATCTGCAGAGAACAACCTAATAAGTATTTGAAAATCCAAATGTCTGATTTAACAAATCTGCTTTGGTTCAATGTTGAACCAAATCTGCAGAGAACAACCTAACAGGTATTTGAAAATCCAAATGTCTGATTTAACAAATCTGCTTTGGTTCAATGTTGAACCAAATCTGCAGAGAACAACCTAACAGGTATTTGAAAATCCAAATATCTGATTTAACAAATCTGCTTTGGTTCAATGTTGAACCAAATTTGTAGAAAACAACCTAACAGGTACTTGAAAATCCAAATGTCTGAATTAACAAATCTGCTTAGACAAAAGTAAGAAAATCGAACTTCTCGTACATGGTACTAGTTCCAAACTTAACCTTGACAAAACAAAGTGTTGTCTTTGGAACTGGAACTGGCGACAGGTCATCAGAGGAAAGGGAAGTTTATCATAATTTCTCCAGTCCCATTCTTGTGAGCAAATTCTCTGGTACCGCCATGAACACTGAGTAGGATTTTGGAAAAAGATACAACAAAAATTTTACGAGAAGACACTGTTGTCTAATGGGAAGAGCAATACCTTTCGGCCTTGGTAACACATGTTGGAATCTTGGATAAATATTACGTAGAAGTTACGCATAAATATTATTTAAAATGTGTTTATTTCTTTCAAGCGCTGATTCATTTGTAGTAATCAGTTCGGTAAAAATTTAAAAGCCAAAAAAGCAAAAATAAAGAGGATACAAATTTCCGTAAAATATATTAGCTACACATCTTAAAGTTTTTCAATAATTTCATAGACAACTGAATCTTTTATTTAAAACTCTTCAAAGATGCCGAGAATAAATACCCCATGAACTCTTTTTGTGACAAATCCAAGATTTTTTATAGTCAAAGTTTAAGAGAGATGCGAAGGGGACCTACATTTAATACTCATTTTTAGTAGAAACAAATATTAATTTCTTTATTACATGTTAATTATTTTTTTTGCACTCTAGAAATTTAAGATAATAAGGAAACCTAGACCTATAGTCATCGGCGCTTTACTTTCCTTTTTTCATTCAAATGTGAAGAAAAAAAAGTTTTTACTAAGTCTATGAAGGGTAATTAATCCCCCCCCCCCCGACCACCGAATCGGCATTTCTGACAAATTTAGAAGATGAATGTTATACGTCGTAAAATGTTTTTCCAGTCGTGGGAAACATTAACATGAGATATGGATTCAAGCATTTGAGACACTCTCCCATGTAAATTGGCTTGCCAGTTTTTATTTGTTGCTTCATGTGATATATCGTACTAGTTCTTAATTTAACCTTGACAAAGCAAAGGTTTTAAATTCTTAAATAAAAATAGTTTCTTGTGGTCCTTTTATGCAACCCTAACCACAGCCACCTTACAGCGGCCACCAATTTTTTTCCCCATAAAATTTGTCATTGTGTGTGTTTTTTTTTGTTTTTTTTTATTGTTCTATTCAGTGCTCATGTGGATACCAGAGAGTGGGCTCTTAAGAAAGGGACTAGATAAATATGATAATATTCGCCTTCTTCTGATTACTTGTCATGTTGTCAACTGAAGAGTCATACTTATTATTAAAACATGTTATTTTGTTGGTTCCCTGACTTTGCAAAAAAAATATTTGCAATGATTACGTCATGCCTGAGCCACACCATTGCCACACCCTTCGATAAAAAAGCCAAGATTTATAAATGACATTTGCTTTTCCCTGATTTTAACGTCACGTTTGTACTATAGAAGCGAAAAAAGCTAATGACAAGAAATTAGTTTGAAAAGCCTGTAGAACCATTAATTTGTTCCTAGAAATTGCCTACTGCTGCTATGTTTTTGTATTTTTTGCTACATTCATCTTACTAAAAAAAACTGCCGCTAAAAAATCTTAAATCTAATGGGCTAATCATCAAACTTTATGCTGAAATTTAAACATCGTTCAACGCAACAATTTACGAACGGAATACAAAATTGACACTAAACTCGTGCGTAATTCTGATTCATCAAATTATTTAATTTGACCTTATTTATATTCATTTATTTTTATGAGCTGACTTGAATTTATGTAGTCGTATGACTATAATTTGACCGGGTCATTAGCCGACCAGAGTAAAAACACATGAACATTCTTGATATTTATTTCAATTATTGCCTTTTAGAATAAAACGCAGAATAAGGATTACTGAGGCCGAATAATAGCTGTATTGTGCACTTATTTCACGCAAGCCCAAAATTTGTAATTGCTACGCGATTTTTTGGAATAATTATATCAAGAGCGTTTTTTCAAACACCTTTAAAGTAAACTGCACATTCTTATATGTAATATAATAAATACGGCATTGGACTTTACAGTCCCTAACGGCGGTGCTGATCTCTGTTTCTGGTGCTGATCATCCTGTGCTTTCGCACACCCTTCCTGCTTACCTTCCCCATATTTCTCCAAATACCCATTCAGAGCTGGGCAGACTCTGGATAAGCTTACAGAGTCACACCACTGATCCTCGTCCCAAACCAAATAATTGTGTACACTAGGATTCGAACCCTCGTCCTCTCGGACAAAGAATCATAAATCCGGCGCACCAACCCCCTCGCCCAACTGCCGCAAAAATGCCTTTAAAGAGGTCCTGCTGTAGCACCAAAAAGAACAAAAGGGATCAACAAAACAGCACCAGATACAGCACCAGATTTTTGAGCGGAAATTAACCAAAGTGAACGTCTAAAGACGTTGTTCCAGTTGTTAAGTAGGCTTTAGAACAAAGAAATATATCTATTAGATCTAAAACTGGACATAATTACCAATAACAATTTCCTGACTCTTGAGGCTCGAAGAACTTAGGATAAATAACACTATGTAAAGAGTTCATTAGTGACTGAATGCATGAAATAATCTCTTTCTTTTTTTGCATTCAGTGGCATTTTTGAATTTCTTGTGAGAACGCAGCTCTTTCGATTTCCATGTTTTTATTATTCTGTTTTCTAAATTGCAAACTTTAGCTTTTTTCTTCTTATTTTTCCGCTTTTCACAATTTCTTATTGTTTGTTTTTTCCTTTTTCGATGTTCTTGAGCTTTTCCTTGCACGGAAGACAACTTATATGAAGTCTCCACCAAAATATCTGCACTTTTGATTATCTTTTGCTGTCGCTAAAAATATATCATTCTGTTCTTTACCTTTCTGGACTCTATCCTATTTTTAGGAATAAGGATTTTAGTGATATTCGAGTGGCCTATTTCCGTTTTTGTAAATATCTTCTTTATCTTCCTCTTTGGTATAGGAATCGAAAAATAATAATCAAGTTTTACCTTCCTAATATTACCGAGAAGCTGAAGGGTTTGCACGAAAGACTTTCGGGAACAGCGTATAGCCATTTGTCACCTCACCATGGTTTGATCCGATTGTTTTGTTAATTTTTATTTATTTAATGTTCTTGTTGTTTAATTGTTATTGGCGAGTTTTTTTTTTTTTTTTTTATTGTTTTTTTGGTTTTTTTTGTGCTCCATTATTTATCTTGTGATGTAAGTGGGTTATAAATAAATATATATATTCCTCATTTTTAATCACCTTTTCTTTGTTATTTTCTTAGTACTAACGATAAACTTCACTTGCCAGTTTGTAAGCAGTGATTGCAGCAGGACAAAGCACGGACTAAGCGGGAGGGGCCTACCTTTTGCCTGAAAATACAAAAATTTTCCAAAATTCTGATAAAATTATTTTAATAATCTTCAGTTTTTAAATTACTTCGTTTTCTTTCCTCTGTTCTTGTTTCTGTCCTCTGTTTTTACCTTTCCTGCAGGCAACCTTTCATCCGTCTCACAATGAATTCTTCCGGAAATACCTGCTTTATATAAATTAAATAAGAAATTTAAATCATATTTTTTAAAGAAGCACAACCTAGGTAGGATTTCATTTAATAGCAGTGGTATAGCTAGTGGGGATAATGTGATACAATTGTCCGTGGGCGCAGTATGTCTTAGAGCTAATTATATATACTCAGTTTTGTTTATTCAATCCTCGTGGCACTTGAAAGCAGAAGGGCGGCAGACTTACTTGACTTATTGCTCCTGCTGGTTGTCCAGCTTAGAAAGAGAAGTCACTCGTCACCTCCAGTCCAGACGGTCCTGAAAATGCATGATAGCTTTGTCTGGGGTGCTACCGATTGGTGCTGGGGTGCTACAGGAAGTGACCAAGGATGTACTCCCATCTAGAACGAGGCCTTCCACGCGGGCACTTCCAGCCTTGTGCTGAGGAATCAAAACTAAAGGCAATTCTGGCTGGCATTTCTGCTGGCACGACACTACCCCCAGGCGCTCAAAAATCTACCTATGCCTCTTTATTAGAGTGGAAAAGGGAGATAGAATTAAAAAAAAGTAGGCGAAATACGTAAATATAGACATAAAATGGTAAACAACAAAACCAGAAGGTTTAGGGGATACGTATTCAGCCCCCCTCCCCCCTCGTGTGTAATTGTCGGTTAATAAAGCTTTTTCATTGAAAACAATTTAACTGTTGACCGAAGTTAAATTTCTATCACAAATTCAATGGGTAGTTCGAGGCAAATAAGTTTATTTCACTTTTTTATGCAACTGATTGTGAAATTAGCTGAAAACCTGTATAGTGAAGAAGAAAAGAATATACCTGATCATGTGACGTATCTGAGGGTCCAACAGTATGTCGTCTAATTGATTGTCTTTCTCGAATGGCAGTCATGTGTGAATTTGGAACTTCGTCAGCGTTTTCCAAAGGACTCAGACTGTCAGCAAACTAAAAGGTAGGGAAGAAATCACGACTTAATAATGGAAAAAAAAATAAAACAGGAACAGGCGACAAACAAAAGGAAATACCTTTATGTATAGGAATACCCCCGTCCCCGAAGAATACCCTCCACGGAAAATACCCCTATCGGAAAATTTATCTTCGGAAAATACGTTCCTGGAAAATAATCCTCCCCCCCCCCGCGGCTGGTTGGTCTCCAATCCCTTTCGACTTATAAAAAGAACTTGAACTCTCAATTTCTGATCTAATGAGCACCCTCCAAAGTTTCTACGACCATGAGGTAGAAGCTTAGAAAGAAGGAAAAGTTTATACAATTAATTATTGACTAATATATAGAATTACAACTATTTTCTCGCTAAATTACCATTCGGTATTTTTTCACTATGTATCATGTTTCTGTGTGCTTTGTAATTTGTTCTGTTGGTGATTTCTTTATTTTTCAAAAAATTTCACCAAAATACCTTTATGTGCACACATAGACTTGGAGACAAAGCACTCCCCTAGTTTAGACCTTGTACATCCCTCTTCTCACTAGGGTTGCACTCATACCTTCGGAAAACACATGAAGCCATTCCGAATCAATTTTCTAGCTTCAATGGTTTCGCATGTTTTTTCTTTTTTTTTTTTTTTTAATTTAAGTGATCTTCCAACTATTTTCGATGTGATGTGGTTAATGTGATGTACCGGTTGTACCGGTTGTGATGTACCGGTTGGTAATGTGTGTACCGGTTAATGTGATGTTAATGCGCTTTTATATATATTATGAACCTTTCAGTGAATGTCCTTTTCTATTCTTTTTGTGTCTTACTCCACTGTTTTCCTCTTGAGTAGGTAATAAATGTTTGATTGATTGATATATAGGTTATGCCCTACACGCTATGAACTATGACACATATGAGCGTTTAATAATGCCTATAAGAATAGTTCAATTAATTACTTTCAGAATTTCAAGCTTTCTTTGCATGAGTGCAAAAGCAAAATCCCAATTCAAATTAATCGTTTATATCACAAGTCCTATGAACTATCTTGGGCGATCTTTATAATATGTTCAATCGTAAAGACCATTAATATTAGAAGCAAGTGATTAATATTATATATCATATATAATATTAATATTATAAGCAAGTGAGATAAAACAAGGATATTCTTCATCTTACAGTTGATATACCAAAATGCCTAAAAAAAGTGATAAGTGTAAACCCTTTAATATTTGTCTTATAACCAACGCGAATTCATAAAAATTTATTCAAACACACAGACCGTTGCATATTTTAATCTGCAATACATATTTTGAAGCTTCTTATACCATTGTCATAAAAAAACAAAACAATAAAACTTCCAGATTGCTTCTGTTCCTTTCCTGTTCCCTGTTCCTGTTCTCGTCAATGGGCACCTATAATAATTCCACATATTTTTGACATTTTGGAGAGGGAGGAAATAAAGATTTTTTCTAAAAGGAGGGATGTAAAATAAAAATAAAAGTAGGGACGTGAAATAAAAAATTGAAAATTCCTTCACAGATTTTTTACTAAAAGGAGGGAGTGAAAAACTCCCTCCTTTGTGGAATATCCTTTTGTGGAAAATCCTTTTGTGGAATATAATAATTCCACATATTTTTGACATTTTGGAGTGGGAGGAAATACAGATTTTTTCTAAAAGGAGGGATGTAAAAAAAACTAAAAGTAGGGAAGTGAAATAAAAAATTGAAAATTCCTTCACAGAATTTTTACTAAAAGGAGGGAGTGAAAAACTCCCTTCATTTGTGGAATATCCTTTTGTGGAAAATCCTTTTGTGGAATATAATAATTCCATATATTTTTGACATTTTGGAGTGGGAGGAAATACAGATTTTTTTCTAAAAGGAGGGATGTAAAAAAAACTAAAAGTAGGGACGTGAAATAAAAAATTGAAAATTCTTTCACAGAATTTTTACTAAAAGGAGGAAGTGAAAAACTCCGTTCTTTTGTGGAATATCCTTTTGTGGAAAATCCTTTTGTGCAATATAATAATTCCACATATTTTTGACATTTTGGAGAGGGAGGAAATACAGATTTTTTCTAAAAAGAGGGATGTAAAAAAAAACTAAAAGTAGGGAAGTGAAATAAAAAATTGAAAATTCCTTCACAGAATTTTTACTAAAAGGAGGGAGTGAAAAACTCCCTTCTTTTGTGGAATATCATTTTGTGGAAAATCCTTTTGTGGAACATAATAATTCCATATATTTTTGACATTTTGGAGTGGGAGGAAATACAGATTTTTTCTAAAAGGAGGGATGTAAAAAAAAACTAAAAGTAGGGACGTGAAATAAAAAATTGAAAATTCCTTCACAGAATTTTTACTAAAAGGAGGGAGTGAAAAACTCCCTTCTTTTGTGGAATATCCTTTTGTGGAAAATCCTTTTGTGGAATATAATAATTCCACATATTTTTGACATTTTGGAGAGGGAGGAAATAGATATTTTTTCTAAAAGGAGGGATGTAAAAAAAACTAAAAGTAGGGACGTGAAATAAAAAATTGAAAATTTCTTCACAGATTTTTTACTAAAAGGAGGAAGTGAAAAACTCCCTCCTTTTGTGGAATATCCTTTTGTGGAAAATCCTTTTGTGGAATATAATAATTCCACATATTTTTGACATTTTGGAGAGGGAGGAAATACAGATTTTTTCCAAAAGGAGAGATGTAAATAAAACTAAAAGTAGGGACGTGAAAAAAAAAATTGAAAATTTCTTCACAGATTTTTTACTAAAAGGAGGGAGTGAAAAACTCCCTCCTTTTGTGGAATATCCTTTTGTGGAAAATCCTTTTGTGAAATATAATAATTCCACTTATTTTTGACATTTTGGAGAGGGAGGAAATAGATATTTTTTCTAAAAGGAGGGATGTAAATAAAACTAAAAGTAGGGACGTGAAATAAAAAAATTGAAAATTTCTTCACAGATTTTTTACTAAAAGGAGGGAGTGAAAAACTCCTCCTTTGTGGAATATCCTTTTGTGGAATATAATAATTCCACATATTTTTGACATTTTGGAGAGGGAGGAAATAAAGATTTTTTCTAAAAGGAGGGATGTAAATAAAACTAAAAGTAGGGACGTGAAATAAAAAATTGAAAATTCCTTCACAGATTTTTTACTAAAAGGAGGGAGGGAAAAATTATTGTTTTATACAAATGGGATATTTTGGACCAGTCTCGTGCAGAGGGATTCGTCCAACCTCTCTCCCTGTGCATAGGTATGACAACTACGTATGTGACTCTCGCCATATAGGCTGTATAAACATGCAATTTTTGTTTCTATACGAGGATTAAATAAAAAAAAACAGAATTTTTTAATTGGAAGTAAGGAACGACGTTAAAACTTAAAACGAACAGTAATTATTCCGTATATGAAAGGGGCAGTCCCCTCCTCAACGCCTCGCTCTTTACGCTAAAGTTTTTTATTGTCTAAAAAAAATAGAGTTGTGAGAAAGTCAAACTTTAGCGTAAAGAGCGAGGCGTTGAGGAGGGGACAGCCATAATTTCTGTTCGTTTTAAGTTTTGACGTCGTTCCTTACTTTCACTTAAAAAAACTTGTTTTTTTTATTTAATTTTTGAACGTTTTTGAATTAATACAGGTTTTGATTTTGGCTCACCGTACATGATTAATTAAAACAAAATTTGCATATTAATTTTACTTTTATTTGGTTAAATGGCTTTCTCGAAACTTGTTTAATTTTATTTACGAACGTTTTTATTAGCAATAAATATACGTAATTTCGAATTAACTTACGTAACGAACTTCTATATTCATAGATTTTTAATACGTATATTAGGGGGTTCGCCCCCTAGTCAATATCTTGCTCTTTAAGCTGAAGTTCGAGTTTTGTTCCATTTCTTTAAAAATTACCCCTGAAGCACAAATGCCGTTAATTAGAATAAATAACTCTTATGAAAGTACTAAAAAATCTTTGGCTTAAAGAGCGAGGTATTGACTAGGGGGTAAACCCAAATAATATACATAATATTTTCTGTTCGTTTTAAGTTTTGATGTTGCTCCTTACTTTCAGTTGAAAAACTTGTTTTTTTATTTAATTTCTGATCTTTTTTTTTAATAATGATGGGAAATCCGGCGTCCTCTTCATAGCAATGCCCTTCCCCCATGAAAACTTCCTTCATGGAAAGATCCTCCCATATAACCCCCGACCCAGCCCCCCTCCCCAACCTACCCGAAAAAATTCCCCTGAAAACGTCTGTATACTTCTCAATAACCAATACTATATGTTAACATTAGGTAAAGTTCATAACTTTTAGCCATTCCCCCAGGGATTTCGGGGAATTAAGTCATTCTAAAAGACATAGTTATCATATTTTCGACCATGCTGAACAAAATGGCTATATAAAAATTTTGATCGGGTGACTTTGGTAAAAAAATGAGGGTGGGAGGGGGCCTAGTTGCCCTCAATTTTTTTGTGACTTTAAAAGGGCACAAGAACTTTTAATTTTCGTTCCAATGAGCCCTCCCATGATATTCTAGGACCACTGGGTCGATACGATCACCCCTGGGAAAAAAAAACAACAAAAAACAAAAAAAAAAATAAACACGCATCCGTGATCTTTCTTCTGGCAAAAAATGCAAAATTCCACATTTTTGTGGATAGGTGCTTGAAACCTCTACAGCAGGGTTCTCTTATACGCTGAATATGATGGTGTGATTTTCATTAAGGTTCTATAATTTTTAGGGGGTCTTTCCCCTTTTTTCTAAAATCAACCAAATTTTGGGTAAGACTAAACTTGATGAAACTTACATATTTGAAATCAGCATTAAAAACTGATTCTTTTGATGTATCTATTAGTATCAAAATTCCGTTTTTTAGAGTTTCGGTTACCATTGAGCCGGGTCGCTCCTCACTTACAGTTCGTTACCAAGAACTGTTTGATCAAAAATAGTAAGTGGGCATTATAAAAGAACTGAATAAAAAAGGAAGGCGTACCATTTCTAGGCTTTGTTCTTCGCCATATCCAGGGGGCAGTGTTAGCATTCCTTCTTCATTTTTTGAAGACTCTCGTAGCTTCTCCATTAGAAGGTAATAGATGGCACTGAGGTTATCATACCTATTTGCTAGAATACTATGTACCACGGCTTCTCTCTCTACACCGGGCAACTGCATCATATGTTCAATTACATGCTCGTTTATTGACTCTTGAACTGGTTCTTGCGAAGCCTCCATTTCCAAATGCTACAAAAACCATTTGAAATATGATACGAGGAGTGAAGTTGCACGACATGAGAAGAAATGACAAAAAAAGGAAAACAAGAAAAATACTTTGAAGATTTTCACAATTTTTTTTTAAAAAGACTAAATTTTCTTTGAATACATAGCCTACCTAAATAAAAAATTTAATTTAAATAAAAACTGTCTTTATCTCCAAATGTGCCTAAACTGAAAGAGAATTTTCCCTTCTTGCTAACCAGAAATTGAAATAATCTCAGATTTCAAATGAAAGTATGGAACGGTAATGACATTTTATAACTATTCTAAGATTCCTATTAAGATAACTATCCTATCAAAACTTATATTTTTCTGATAGCGAGATGGAAAAATTATCTTTTAGTTTTATGTACAGTGGGAGATAAAAACACTTTTTTTTATATATATATTTGAATATATATTTATATATATTATATTTTGCATTTATATTATTATATATTTATATATTATATATTATATATTTATATATGAATATATATTTATATATATTATATTTTGAATATGTTATATTATATATATTATATTTTGAATATATTATTTATATATTGAATATATTTATATATATTATATATTTGATCATTTTTACTTTACTCGTTGTAGGTAAAGTTATTGCAGAACTAGAAAAGATTTGGATGCCCTGAAATGGAAGTTAACATACATTATAATATTATTTTGTATCTGTTCTTTAGCTATCAACAAGCTAAATCTATGTCACGAAGACTGAAAAAATCTTGTCGGTCACCTTTCCTTATTCCTCAAAATCTTAACCCCCTCCCCCTTTAATAATTACTGTTTTTTAAACAGAATTCTTGTCGCACCTGAAGTTGTGTGGCGACTACAGGTGTATATGTTCGTCTGTGTCGTCATATTAAACCTTAATAAGCGTAAACCTTCTTAAATGGACATAAAACCTCTTGGATTCAAAAACATTAAAAAAAAAAAAAAAAAAAAAAAAAAAAAAGCAAAGAAGCCATAGCTCAGAATGTTTTGTAAAAAAGAAAAAAAGACAAATACCATAAACATAGCACATATATAATAAAATGTATGAAAATATATGATGAAATAATAAAAAACAATAAATAATGAAAAAGATAAATTAATAAGAATTAATTAAGTAAAAAATAAATAAAAAATAAACTTTAGCCCACAAAGCAACAAAAAGAAAGTAGAATAATAAAATAATAGAAATAATAGATAACATGAGTAGTAAATTAATAAAAATAATGAGATAAAAATAAAATACAATATAAAAAAAAACAAATAAACCAAAATGCTTTAGGACAACTAAAGAAGTAACAAAATTCTCACATATTTCGCTACTTCCTCAGCTTTTCCAATCATCCACTTATGCTGTACCATATGGCTCAAGCTGATCCTCTTCTCTGGGTTGACAACAAGCATGTGCTTCAGCAAGTTTTCACATTCTGCAAAAAGGATATCAGACATGAGAGGCAGACAAATCGTTTAAAAATACTAAAGGTGCGTCTCCTGTTCCCATTTTCTACAAATCCGCTAAAATCGTGATTCCGCAAACAGATAGTGCTCAGACAGCGGCTTTATCAGGACTGTCGCTCCTTGTAACTTTCAACAATATTCTGAAACTTTAGTCCTGAAATTGGAATCTCCAGAAAAAGAATATTTATTAGCATTACTTTTAAAAGTACATTAACCCGTCATACCCGTCACACACTTGCTGCGATATAAAAGGAAAATTTCCTAGCAGAACACTCCCCCTCCATGAAAAATTTTCCCCGCAGAAAAATTCCCTTCCCCAGAAAGTACCTAAAAACCTTCGTAAGAGTGTACTCAAAAACGTCTTAAAGTTTCTTGGCTATCGGATGAACTGTATAGTAATGCGTATAAGAGAGGCAGGCAGAACCTTAGCAAGAGTGTATTCAACAAATTCTTAAAAGTTTCTTGGCGATTCGATGAACAGTGTAGTAATGCACCAAGGACAGACACAGAGACCGACATACGTTCGATTTTCCATATATACCTCATAAATACTATCCTTATTCAATGTCGCGGTGTTTTCAAACCTTCGGACTCTTCGCAAGTGACTGTTGGGATAATGTCTAATTGTCAGTGGTCTGTGGTATGCGAGGGTGGCCTAAAAATTTTCCAACCTCAACGTGTAGATGGCAGAAGTCTTCAATAAAAGTCAGGGAATATAGTTGTGCATCTTAAAACAGTAACACGTCAAAGTGTCAGCCATTTTATACGCGCAGTTTTTATTTGACAGTTGTTTGAGTGAGTTGATTTTAGTCTTTGTGTGAAAATGGAAAAAATCGAGAAGTCATAAATATTTGTTTTTGAAAGGAAATACGTCTACGCAAATCAAAGATGAGTTAGACTCTTTGTACGGGGACTCTTTCCGTCATTTACCATAGTGAAATTTTGGGCAGCTGAATTTAAACGTGGCTGTTAGAGCTTGAGAGATGATGAATGTTCGGGACGTCCAACAAATGTAACCAGGGGCGTCCCGAGGGGGGAGGGCCACCCCCTAACTTTTATGGCATTCGGTAAAATTTTCACTGACGGCGAAAATTTCGGCAGAGATTTTGCAAAACCTGCCGAAATTTTGCAAAATTCTTGATTTCTGCAGAAAATTCGGCATAAATCAGTAGAAAGCTATCTTATACCCCCATTGCCCACCCCTGCTGCCACCTACAACTTTTTTTAACATCATATATTGGCACGAGAACCACGTGGTTTATGGTTTTTTGTCAATGAGAATTTGAAAAACAGGAATTTTGTCACATTTATGTATGTTTTCTTGGATGGTTATGTGTGTTGTTCGATTTATTTGATGTTTTTCTCGGATGTCAACATCAAATTATGGATGTCTTATGGATTGTGTCATTGATAATTGGAAAAACAGGGGGACCGGACCACGTGTTTTTATGGTTTCTCTCTTAGAATTAAAAAACAGTAGATTTCTCCCTTGGAAATACAGTGCATGTATAACATGGACAACACTAAACAAACTGGTCCTGTCACGAGTAGCACATGTGAACTTGATTTACGTAATCGCTAGGGGAAATTATTGATTCACGAAGGGGAGAATTAAGAAACATTAAGGCTTCTTTAATCTTAGGTCTGAGGGATAAACGTTCTTTAGGTCAAAGAGAAAAATTAATATTCTATTTTTAAATAGGGCTTCATTGATCTTTAGTGTCAGGAATTATAATTGACATCACTTGTTATCTTGGAATTATGCGGGAGTCTAAAGAGATAGAAATTCTATTTTTAAATACGGCTTCACGGTGCTATAAGTCGGAGAGATAAATTGATATTCCAACGAAACCCTAATAGTTTAGCTAGGAAAATTTATGAGATGAAGAGATTAACGTAGGAAAGGGTTTCCTAGAAATTTGAAATGCGTTAGCGCAGAGATGCCAAACAAAAGGAACACGCTGAAATTACGTTTAGGGATTATTTGGGCGAAACAGTTTTATCCATTTTATGGGATTATTTCGGCGAAACAGTTAGAGACATTTTAAAAGAAGATTTTAGGAACGGTTTTAGAAGAGAATTTGAGGGTGAAACTCTGTGGTCGTTATAATACACAAGTTCCATTTGAACAGTGTTGTGAGGTCCTCTACCACAACCCCAAAGGCTTCCAATCCCCCTACCCAACCCCGAAGGAAGCCCCCGGTACTCAAAGGTCCCCCAAGCTCCCATAGAGCCCCAACCCCCCAAACGCCCTCCTCAGACCCTCAAAGGTTCTCCCCTGGTCCTCAAAGGGCCCCCCGGACCCCCAAAGGGCCCCCCGGTCCCCAAAGGCCCCTCCCCTCCCCTCATCCCCTCCTCCTCCTCCCTCCTCCTCCCTCCTCCTCCTCCTCCTCCCTCCTCCTCCTCCTTCCTCCTCCTCCCACCACCTCCTCCTCCTCCTCCCCTCCCCTTCCCTCCCCCATTTTTTATACTTTTTTGTGCATTGAGACACAGAACGACCCCTCCCCCGGCCCCTCCCCCCTCCAAAGGTCTGATTTTTCAAAGTTCATTTTGAATTTCCTTCGTTGAAATGCAAGAGTTGGAATGTTTCAGTAGTGTTTGGTTGTGGTTTACCTTGTCACAGTTACATTTTCTTGATTTTTCAAAGTTCATTTTGAATTTCTTTCGTTGAAATGCAAGAGTTGGAATATTTCAGTAGTGTTTGGTTGTGGTTTACCTTGTCACAGTTACATTTTCTTGATTTTTCAAAGTTCATTTTGAATTTCATTCATTGAAATGCAAGAGTTGGAATATTTTAGTAGTGTTTGGTTGTGGTTTAGCTTGTCACAGTTACATTTTCCTGATTTTTCAAAGTTCATTTTGAATTTCCTTTGTTGAAATGCAAGAGTTGGAATATTTCAGTAGTGTGTTGTTGTAGTTTACCTTGTCACAGTTACATTTTCTTGATTTTTCAAAGTTCATTTTGAATTTATTTCATTGAAATGCAAGAGTTGGAATATTTCAGTAGTGTTTGGTTGTGGTTTACCTATGGAAAGTTACATTTTCTTGATTTTTCAAAGTTCATTTTGAATTTCTTTCATTGAAATGCAAGAGTTGGAATATTTCAGTAGCGTTTGGTTGTGGTTTAACTTGTCACAGTTACATTTTCTTGATTTTTAAAAGTTCATTTTGAATTTCTTTTGTTGAAATGCAAGAGTTGGAATATTTCAGTAGTGTTTGGTTGTGGTTTACCTTGTCACAGTTATATTTTCTTGATTTTTCAAAGTTCATTTTGAATTTCTTTCGTTGAAATGCAAGAGTTGGAAACTTTCAGTAGTGTTTGGTTGTGGTTTACCTTGTCACAGTTACATTTTAATGATTTTTCAAATTTCATTTTGAATTTCTTTCTTTTAAATGCTAGATCTGAGATTTTTAATTAGTGTATTCTTGTTTATTAAATTTACAAATTTCATTTTAATTGAATTTAAAAATTTAAATTTTATTTATTTAATTTAAATTAAAGATTTGGAATATTTAAGTAGTGTCTTGTTTTTGTTTACCTTGTCACAGTTACATTTTCTTGATTTTTCAAAGTTCATTTTGAATTTCTTTGATTGAAATGCAAGAGTTGGAATATTTCAGAAGTGTTTGGTAGTGGTTTACCTTGTCACAGTTACATTTTCTTGATTTTTCAAAGTTCATTTTGAATTTCTTTCGTCGAAATGCAAGAGTTGGATTATGTCAGTAGTGTTTTGCTTTGGTTTAACTTGTCAAAGTTACATTTTCTTGATTTTTATAGTTCTTTTTGAATTTCTTTCGTTGAAATGCAAGAGGTGGAATATTTCAGTAGTGTTTGGCTGTGGTTTACCTTGTCACAGTTACATTTTCTTGTTTTTTCAAAGTTCATTTTTAATTTCTTTTGTTTAAAAGCAATATTTGTAATTTTTCAGTTGTGATTTTTTTTTTTTTAACTTGTAAGTTGTAAATTTTCTTTTTTTTAAAAATTTAATTTTAATTTCTTTCGTTGAAATGCAAGAGTTGGAATATTTCAGTAGTGTTTGGTTGTGGTTTACCTTGTCACAGTTACATTTTCTTGATTTTTCAAAGTTCATTTTGAATATATTTCTTTGAAATTAAAGATTTTGAATATTTCATAATTGTTTGGTTTTGTTTTACATTTTCTAAGTTAAATTTTATTTATTTTAAAAAGTTAATTTTGAATATCTTTCGATGAAATGCAAGAGTTGGAATATTTCAGTAGTGTTTGGTTATGGTTTACCGTGTCACAGTTACATTTTCTTGATTTTTCAAAGTTCATTTTGAATTTCTTTCATTGAAATGCAAGAGTTGGAATATTTTAGTAGTGTTTGGTTGTGGTTTACCTTGTCACAGTTACATTTTCTTGATTTTTCAAAGTTCATTTTGAATTTCATTTGTTGAAAGGCAAGAGTTGGAATATTTCAGTTGTGTGTTGTTGTAGTTTACCTTGTCACAGTTACATTTTATTGATTTTTCAAAGTTCATTTTGAATTTCTTTCGTTGAAATGCAAGAGTAGGAATATTTCAGTTGTGTTTGGTTGTGGTTTACCTATGGAAAGTTACATTTTCTTGATTTTTAAAAGTTCATTTTGAATTTCTTTCGTTGAAAAGCATGAGTTGGAATATTTCAGTAGAGTTTGGTTATTGTTTAACTTGTAGCAGTTAAATTTTCTTGATTTTTAAATGTTAATTTTGAATTTGTTTCGTTGAAAAGCAAGAGTTGAATTATTTCAGCAGTGTTTGATAGTGGTTTACCTTGTCACAGTTACATTTTCTTGATTTTTCAAAGTTCATTTTGAATTTCTATCGTTGAAATGCAAGAGTTGGAATATTTCAGTAGTGTTTGGCTGTGGTTTACCTTGTCACAGTTACATTTTCTTGATTTTTCAAAGTTCATTTTGAATTTCTTTCATTGAAAAGCAAGAGTTGGAATATTACAGTAGCGTTTGTTTGTGTTTTACCTTGTCACTGTTAATTTTTCTTTTTTTTTCAATTTTAATTTGAATTTCTTTCGTTGAAATGCAAGAGTTGGAATATTTCAGTAGTGTTTGGTTGTGGTTTACCTTGTAAAAGTTACATTTTCTTGATTTTTAAAAGTTAATTTTGAATTTCTTTCGTTGAAATGCAAGAGTTGGAATATTTCAGTAGTGTTTGGCTGTGGTTTACCTTGTCACAGTTACATTTTTTTTTTTTTTCAATGTTCATTTTGTATTTCTTTCGTTGAAATGCAAGAGTTGGAATATTTCAGTAGTGTTTACTTGTGGTTTACCTTGTCACAGTTACATTTTCTTGATTTTTCAAAGTTCATTTGAATTTCTTTCGTTGAAATGCAAGAGTTGGAATATTTCAGTAATGTCTGGTTATGGTTTACCTTGTCACAGTTACATTTTCTTGATTTTTCAAAGTTCATTTTGAATTTCTTTCGTTGAAATTCAAGAGTTGGAATATTTCAGAAGTGTTTGGTTGTTGTCTAACATTTCACATTTACATTTTATTGATTTTTCAAATTTAATTTTGAATTTCTTTAGTTGAAATGCAAGAGTTGGAATATTTCAGTATTGTTTGGTTGTGGTTTAAATTGTAACAGTTACATTTTCTTGATTTTTCAAAGTTCATTTTGAATTTCTTTCATTGAAATGCAAGAGTTGGAATATTTTAGTAGTGTTTGGTTGTGGTTTAGCTTGTCACTGTTACATTTTCTTGATTTTTCAAAGTTCATTTTGAATTTCTTTTGTTGAAAGGCAAGAGTTGGAATATTTCAGTTGTGTGTTGTTGTAGTTTACATTGTCACAGTTACATTTTCTTGATTTTTCAAAGTTCATTTTGAATTTCTTTCGTTGAAATGCAAGAGTCGGAATATTTCAGTAGTGTTTGGTTGTGGTTTACCTATGGAAAGTTACATTTTCTTGATTTTTCAAAGTTCATTTTGAATTTCTTTCATTGAAATTCAAGAGTTGGAATATTTCAGTAGTGTTTGGTTATGGTTTAACTTGTCACAGTTACATTTTCTTGATTTTTCAAAGTTCATTTTGAATTTCTTTCGTTGAAATGCAAGAGTTGGAATATTTCAGAAGTGTTTGGTTGTGGTTTTCCTTGTCAAAGTTACATGTTATTGATTTTTCAAAGTTCATTTTGAATTTCTTTTATTGAAATGCAATAGTTGGAATATTTCAGTAGTGTTTGGATGTGGTTTACCTTGTCACAGTTACATTTTCTTGATTTTTCAAAGTTCATTTTGAATTTCTTTCGTTGAAAAGCAAGAGTTGGAATATTTCAGTAGCGTTTGCTTGTGTGTTACCTTGTCACAGTTACATTTTCTTGATTTTTCAAAGTTCATTTGAATTTCTTTCGTTGGAATTCAAGAGTTGGAATTTTTAATGAGTGGTAGGTTTTTGTTTACCTTGTAAACGTTACATTTTATTGATTTTTCAATGTTCATTTTGAATTTCTTTCGTTGAAATGCAAGAGTTGGAATATTTCAGTAGTGTTTGGCTGTGGTTTACCTTGTCACAGTTACATTTTCTTGATTTTTCAAAGTTCATTTTGAATTTGTTTCGTTGAAAAGCAAGAGCTGGAATATTTCAGTAGTGTTTGATTGTGGTTTACCTTGTCACAGTTACTTTTTCTTGACTTTTCAAAGTTCATTTGAGTTTCTTTCGTTGAAATGCAAGAGTTGGAATATTTCAGTAGTGTTTGGGTGTCGTTTACCTTGTCACAGTTACATTTTCTTGATTTTTAAAATTTCATTTTTAATTTCTTTGATTGAAATGAATGAGTTGGAATATTTCAGTAGTGTTTGGTTATGGTTTAACTTGTCACAGTTACATTTTATTTATTTTTAAAAGTTCATTTTGAATTTCTTTAGTTGAAATGCAAGAGTTGGAATATTTCAGTAGTGTTTGGTTGTGGTTTACCTTGTCACAGTTACATTTTCTTGATTTTTCAAAGTTCATTTTGAATTTCTTTCATTGAAATGCAAGAGTTGGAATATTTTAGTAGTGTTTGGTTGTGGTTTACCTTGTCACTGTTACATTTTCTTGATTTTTCAAAGTTCATTTTGAATTTCCTTTGTTGAAAGGCGAGAGTTGGACTATTTCAGTTGTGTGTTGTTGTAGTTTACCTTGTCACAGTTACATTTTTTTGATTTTTCAAAGTTCATTTTGAATTTCTTTCGTTGAAAATGCAAGAGTTGGAATATTTCAGTAGTGTTTGGTTGTGGTTTACCTTGTCACAGTTACATTTTCTGGATTTTTCAAAGTTCATTTGAATTTACTTCGTTGAAATGCAAGAGTTGGAATATTTCAGTAGTGTTTGGTTGTGGTTTACCTTGTCACAGTTACATTTTCTTGATTTTTCAAAGTTCATTTTGAATTTCTTTCGTTGAAATGCAAGAGTTGATATATTTCAGTAGTGTTTGGCTGTGGTTTACCTTGTCAGAGTTACATTTTCTTGATTTTTCAAAGTTCATTCTGAATTTCTTTCATTGAAATGCAAGAGTTTGTATATTTCAGTAGTGTTTGGTTGTGGTTTACCATGTCGCAATTACATTTTCTTGATTTTTCAATGTTCATTTTGAATTTCTTTGGTTGAAATGCAAGAGTTGGAATATTTCAGTAGTGTATGGTTATGGTGTACCTTGTCACAGTTACATTTTCTTGATTTTTCAATGTTCATTTTGATTTTCTTTCGTTGAAATGCAAGAGTTGGAATATTTCAGTAGTGTTTGGTTGTGGTTTACCTTGTCACAGTTACATTTTCTAGATTTTTCAAATTACATTTTGAATTTCATTCGTTGAAATGCAAGAGTTGGAATATTTCAGTAGTGTTCGGTTGTGGTTTACCTTGTCACAGTTACATTTTCTTGATTTTTCAAAGTTCTTTTTGAATTTCATTCGTTGAAATGCAAGAGTTGGAATATTTCAGTAGTGTTTTGTTGTGGTTTATCTTGTCACACTTACATTTTCATGATTTTTAAAAGTTCATTTTGAATTTCTTTCGTTGAAATGCAAGAGTTGGAATATTTCAGCAGTGTTTGCTTGTGGTTTACCTTGTCAGAGTTACATTTTCTTGATTTTTCAGAGTTCATTTTGAATTTCTTTCGTTGAAATGCAAGAGTTGGAATATTTCAGTAGTGTTTGGTCATGGTTTACCTTTTCACAGTTACATTTTCTTGATTTTTCAAAGTTCATTTTTAATTTCTTTCGTTGAAATGCAAGAGTTGGAATATTTCAGTAGCGTTTGGTTGTGGTTTAACTTGACACAGTGACATTTTCATGATTTTTCAAAGCTCATTTTGAATTTCTTTCTTTGAAAAGCAAGAGTTGGAATATTTCACTAGTGTTTGGTCATGTTCTACCTTGTCAAAGTTACATTTTCTTGATTTTTCAAAGTTCATTTTGAATTTCTATCATTGAAATGCAAGAGTTGGAAGTTAGTTAAGTTAGGTTAGGTTAAGTTAGGTTAGGCTAGGTTAGCCTACGTACGCGCGCGTACGTAGGCTAACCTAACCTAACCTAACTTAACCTAACCTAACTTAATCTAGCCTAACCTAACCAAATCATACACCTAACTTTTCACAAGTCTCTCACCTAACCTAAGCTAACCTAAGTGATGCATATGTAGGCTAACCTAACCTAATCTAAGCTAACTTAATCTAGTCTAACCTAACCATACTCACCGGAAAAGGTTAGGTTAACTTATCATTAGCACTCATGATAAGCACATGTGTGTACATGTGTATACATGTGTGTAAATGAGACAAGGTAAACCACAACCACACACTAGTGAAATATTCCAACTCTTGCATTTCAACGAAAGAAATTCAAAATGAACTTTGAAAAATCAAGAAAATTTAATTGTGACAAAGGTAAACCACAACCAAACACTACTGAAATATTCCAACTCTTGCATTTCAACGAAAGAAATTCAAATTAAGTTTGAAAAATCAAGAAAATGTAACTGTGACATGGTAAACGACAACCAAACACTACTGAAATATTCCAACTTTTGCATTTAAACGATAGAAATTCAAAATGAATTTGAAAAATCAAGAAAATGTAACTGTGATAAGGTAAACCATAACCAAACACTACTGAAATATTCCAACTCTTGCATTTCAACGAAAGAAATTCAAAATTAAATTTGAAAAAACAATAAAATTTAAATGTGACAAGGTAAACCATAACCATACACTAATGAAATATTCCAACTCTTGCATTACAACGAAAGAAATTCAAATGAACTTTTAAAAATCACGAAAATGTAACTGTGACAATGTATACCATAACCAAACACTACTGAAATATTCCAACTCTTGCTTTTCAATAAAATAAATTCAAAATGATCTTTGAAAAATCAAGAAAATGTAACTGTGACAAGGTAAACCAAAACTAAACAATACTGAAATATTCCAACTCTTGCATTTCAACGAAAGAAATTCAAAATGAACTTTGAAAAATCACGAAAATGTAACTGTGACTTGGTAAAATACTACAAAACACTACGGAGATATTGCAACTCTTGCATTTCAACGAAAGAAATTCAAAATTAACTTTGAAAAATCAAGAAAATGTAACTGTGACAAAGTAAGCCACAACCAAACACTTCTGAAATATTCCAACTCTTGCATTTCAACGAAAGAAATTCAAAATGAACTTTGAAAAATCAAGATAATGTAACTGTGACAAGGTAAACCATAACCAGACACTAATGAAATATTCCAACTCTTGAATTTCAATGAAAGAAATTCAAATAAACTTTGAAAAATCAAGAAACTGTAACTGTGACAAGTTAAACCACAACCAAACACTACTGAAATATTCCAACTCTTTCTTTTCAATGAAAGACATTCAAAATGAACTTTGAAAAATCATGAAAATGTAACTGTGACAATTTAAAACATATCAAACCTCTACTTTTTTATTCCAACTCTGGCATTTCAACGAAAGAAATTCAAAATGAACTTTGAAAAATTAAGAAAATGTAACTGTTACAAGGTAAACCACAACCAAACACTACTGAAATATTCCAACTCTTGCATTTCAACGAACGAAATTCAAAATGAACTTTGAAAAATCAAGAAAATGTAACTGTGACAAGGTAAACCACAACCAAACACTACTGAAATATTCCAACTCTTGCATTTCAACGAAAGAAATTCAAAATGAACTTTGAAAAATCAAGAAAATGTAACTGTGACAAGGTAAACCACAACCAAACACTACTGAAATATTCCAACTCTTGCATTTCAACGAAAGAAATTCAAAATGAACTTTGAAAAATCAAGAAAATGTAACTGTGACAAGGTAAACCACAACCAAACACTACTGAAATATTCCAACTCTTGCATTTCAACGAAAGAAATTCAAAATGAACTTTGAAAAATCAAGAAAATGTAGCTTTGACAAGGTAAACCAGAACCAAACACTACTTAAATATTCCAACTCTTTCTTTTAAACTAAAGAAATTCAAAATGATATTTGAAAAATCATGAAAATGTAACTGTGACAAGGTAAACCACGAACAAACACTACTGAAATAGTCCAATTCTTGCATTTTAACGAAAGAAATTCAAAATGAACTTTGAAAAATCACGAAAATGTAACTGTGACAAGGTAAACCACGACCAAAAACTACTTAAATATTCCAACTATTGCATTTCATCTAAAGATTTTATATATTATAATTGTATAATCAATATTATGAAACTTTGACTATGTAATCCACAACCACACACTTGTGAAATAGTTCAACTCTTGCTTTTCAAAGACTTAAATTAAAAATCAACTTTGAAAAAATCAAGAGAATGTAACTGTGACATGGTAAACAACAACCAGACATTACTGAAATATTCCAACTCTTGCATTTCAACGAAAGAAATTCAAAATGAACTTTGAAAAATCAAGAGAATGTAACTGTGACAAGGTAAAACACAAGCAAACACTACTGAAATATTCCAACTCTTGCTTTTCAACGAAAGACATTCAAAATGAACTTTGAAAAATAATGAAAATGTAACTGTGACAAGGTAAACCACAACCAAACACTACTGAAATATTCCAACTCTTGCATTTCAACGAAATAAATTCAAAATGAACCTTAAAAAATCACGAAAATGTAAGTGTGAAAATTTAAACCACAAAAAAACACTACTGAAATATTCCAACTCTTGCATTTCAACGAAAGAAATTCAAAATGAACTTTGAAAAATCACGAAAATGTACCTTTGACAAGTTAAACCACAACCAAACGCTACTGAAATATTCCAATTCTTGCATTTCAACGAAAGAAATTCAAAATGAACTTTGAAAAATCAAGAAAATGTAACTGTGACAAGGTAAACCACGACCAAACACTACTGAAATATTCCAACTCTTGCATTTCAACGAAAGAAATTCAAAATGAACTTTGAAAAATCAAGAAAATGTAACTGTGACAAGGTAAACCACAACCAAACACTACTGAAATATTCAAACTCGATAATTTCAAATAATCAAATACAAAATAATCATAGAAAAATCAAGAAAATGTAACTGTGACAAGGTAAACCACAACCAAACACTACTGAAATATTCCAACTCTTGCATTTCAACGAAAGAAATTCAAAATGAACTTTGAAAAATAACGAGAATGTAACTGTGACAAGGTAAACCACAACCAAACACTACTGAAATATTCCAACTCTTGCATTTCAACGAAAGAAATTCAAAATGAACTTTGAAAAATCAAGAAAATGTAACTGTGACAAGGTAAACCACAACCAAACACTACTGAAATATTCCAACTCTTGCATTTCAACGAAAGAAATTCAAAATGAACTTTGAAAAATCAAGAAAATGTAACTGTGACAAGGTAAACCACAACCAAACACTACTGAAATATTCCAACTCTTGCATTTCAACGAAAGAAATTCAAAATGAACTTTGAAAAATCAAGAAAATGTAACTGTGACAAGGTAAACCACAACCAACACACTACTGAAATAGTCCAACTCTTGCCTTTCAACGAAATAAATTCAAAATGAACTTTGAAAAATCAAGAAAATGTAACTGTGACAAGGTAAACCACAACCAAACACTACTGAAATATTCCAACTCTTGCATTTCAACGAAAGAAATTCAAAATGAACTTTGAAAAATCAAGAAAATGTAACTGTGACAAGGTAAACCACAACCAAACACTACTGAAATAGTCAATATCTTTAAATAAAAAGAAATAATATAAAAAATAAATATTAAATATACATAAAATTTAACTGGGAAATGGATACCAACAACAAAAAACTCCTTAAATATTCCAACTGTTGAATTTCAACGAAAGAAAATCAAAATGAACTTTGAAAAATCACGAAAATGTAACTGTGACAAGGTAAACCATAACCGGACACTACTGAAATAGTCCAACTCTTGAATTTCAATAAAAGAAATTCAAATTGAACTTTGAAAAATCAAGAATATGTAACTCTGACAAGGTAAACCACAAGTAAACACTACTGAAATATTCCAACTCTTGCTTTTCAATGAATGAAATTCAAAATGAACTTTGAAAAATCATGAAAATGTAACTGTGACAAGGTAAACCACATCCAAACACTACTGAAATATTCCACCTCTTGCATTTCAACAAAAGAAATTCAAAAAGAACTTTGAAAAATCAACAAAATGTAACTCTGACACGGTAAAGCACAAACAAACACTACTGAAATATTCCAACTCTTGCATTTCAAAGAAAGAAATTCCAAATGAACTAAGAAATATCAACAAACTGTAACTGTGACAAGGTAAGCCACCAGCAAACACTACTGAAATATTCCAACTCTGGCTTTTCAACGAAAGAAATTCAAAATGAACTTTGAAAAATCAAGAAAATGTAACTGTGACAAGGTAAACCACAACCAAACACTACTGAAATATTCAAACAAGTTAATTAAAACGAAATAAATAAGAAATTAACTTTGAAAAATCAATAAGATCTAACTTTGACATGTTAAACCAAAACCAAACCCTATTGAAATAGTCCAACTCTTGAATTTCAACAAAAGAAACTCAAAATGAACTTTGAAAAATCAAGAAAATGTAACTGTGACAAGTTAAACCATAACCAAATGCTACTGAAATATTCCAACTCTTGCATTTCAATGAAAGAAATTCAAAATGAACTTTTAAAAATCAAGAAAATGTAACTTTCCATAGGTAAACCACAGCCAAACACTACTTAAATATTCCGACTCTTGCATTTCAATAAAAGAAATTCAAAATGAACTTTGAAAAATCAAGAAAATGTAACTGTGACAAGGTAAACTACAACAACACACAACTGAAATATTCCAACTCTTGCCTTTCAACAAAGGAAATTCAAAATGAACTTTGAAAAATAAAGAAAATGTAACAGTGACAAGGTAAACCACAACCAAACACTACTAAAATATTCCAACTCTTGTATTTCAATGAAAGAAATTCAAAATGAACTTTGAAAAATCAAGAAAATGTAACAGTTACAAGCTCAACCACAAAAAAACACTAGTGAAATATTACATCTCTATAATTACAACTAAAGAATTTAGACTAGAAAAAATTTACAACTATATACTTTAAATCTGAAATTTTAAAACACAGACAACCACTAATGAAATAGTAAAACTCTTTCATTTCATCTACATATTATCAATATTATATTTGAAAAATCAAGAAAATTTAACTTTGAAAATTTTAAACACGACCAAACACTACTGAATTAGTCCAAATCCTTCATTTCAATGAATGAAATACAAATTGAACTTTGAAAGATCAATAATATTTAACTGTTACAAGGTATACCACAAGTAAACACTACTGAAATATTTCAACTCTTGCTTTTCAACGAATGAGATTCAAAAATGAACTTTGAAAAATCAAGAAAATGTAATTGTGACAAGGTAAACCACAGCCAAACACTACTGAAATATTCCAACTCTTGCATTTCAACGAAGGAATTCAAAATGAACTTTGAAAAATCAAGAAAATGTAACTGTGACAAGGTAAACCACAACCAAAACACTACTGAAATATTCCAACTCTTGCATTTCCAACGAAGAAATTCAAAATGAACTTTGAAAAATCAAGAAAATGTAACTGTTACAATGTAAACCAAAACCAAAAACTACTTAAATATTCCAACTCTTGAAATTCAACTATGGAAATTCAAAATTAACTTTTAAAAATCAATAAATTGTACCTGTGACTAGGTAAACCACAATAAAACACTACTGAAATATTCCATCTCTTGCATTTCAATGAAAGAAATTCAAAATGAACTTTGAAAAATCAAGAAAATGTAACTGTGACAAGGTAAACCACAACCAAACACTACTGAAATATTCCAACTCTTGCTTTTCAACGAAAGAAATTCAAAATGAACTTTGAAAAATCAAGAAAATGTAACTGTGACAAGGTAAACCACAAGCAAACACTACTGAAATATTCCAACTCTTGCTTTTCAACGAAAGAAATTCAAAAATCAACTTTGAAAAATCAAGAAAATTTAAATGTGACAAGGTAAACCACAACCAAACACTGCTGAAATATTCCAACTCTTGCATTTCAATGAAAGAAATTCAAAATGAACTTTGAAAAATCAAGAAAATGTAACTGTGACAAGGTAAACCACAACCAAACACTACTGAAATATTCCAACTCTTGCATTTCAACGAAAGAAATTCAAAATGAACTTTGAAAAATCAAGAAAATGTAACTGTGACAAGGTAAACCACAACCAAACACTACTGAAATATTCCAACTCTTTCATTTCAATTAAATAAATTCGAAATAATCTTTGAAAAATAAAGAGATTGTAACACTGACAAGTTAAACAATAACAACTGAAATATTCCAATTCTTGCATTTCAATGAAAGAAATTCAGAATGAACTTTGAAAAATCAAGAAAATTTAACTGTGACAAGGTAAACCACAACCAAACACTACTGAAATATTCAAACTCTTGCATTTCAACGAAAGAAATTCAAAAAGAACTTTGAAGAATCAAGAAAATGTAACTGTGACAAGGTAGACCACAAGCAAACACTAGTGAAATATTCCAACTCTTGCATTTCAACGAAAGAAATTCAAAATGAACTTTGAAAAATCAAGAAAATTTAACTGTGACAAAGGTAAACCACAACCAAACACTTCTTAAATATACTAACTCTTGAATTTCAACGAAAGAAATTCAAATGAACTTTGAAAAATCAAGAAAATGTAACTGTGACAAGGTAAACCACAACCAAACACTACTGAAATATTCCAACTCTTACATTTCAACAGAAAGAAATTCAAAATGAACTTTGAAAAATCAAGAAAATGTAACTGTGACAAGGTAAACCACAACCAAACACTACTGAAATATTCCAACTCTTGCATTTCAACGAAAGAAATTCAAAATGAACTTTGAAAAATCAAGAAAATGTAACTGTGACAAGGTAAACCACAACCAAACACTACTGAAATATTCCAACTCTTGCATTTCAACGAAAAGAAATTCAAAATGAACTTTGAAAAATCAAGAAAATGTAACTGTGACAAGGTAAACCACAACCAAACACTACTGAAATATTCCAACTCTTGCATTTCAACGAAAGAAATTCAAAATGAACTTTGAAAAATCAAGAAAATGTAACTGTGACAAGGTAAACCACAACCAAACACTACTGAAATATTCCAACTCTTGCATTTCAACGAAAGAAATTCAAAATGAACTTTGAAAAATCAAGAAAATGTAACTGTGACAAGGTAAACCACAACCAAACACTACTGAAATATTCCAACTCTTGCATTTCAACGAAAGAAATTCAAAATGAACTTTGAAAAATCAAGAAAATGTAACTGTGACAAGGTAAACCACAACCAAACACTAGCTGAAATATTCCAACTCTTGCATTTCAACGAAAGAAATTCAAAATTAACTTTGAAAAATCAAGAAAATGTAACTGTGACAAGGTAAACCACAACCAAACACTTCTGAAATATTCCAACTCTTGCATTTCAACGAAAGAAATTCAAAATGAACTTTGAAAAATCAAGAAAATGTAACTTTGACAAGGTAAACCATAACCAGACACTACTGAAATATTCCAACTCTTGCATTTCAATGAAAGAAATTCAAAATGAAATTTGAAAAATCAAGAAAATGTAACTGTGACAAGGTAAACCACAAGCAAACACTACTGAAATATTCCAACTCTTGCATTTCAACAAAAGAAATTCAAATGAACTTTGAAAAAACAAGAAAATATAACTGTGACAAGGTAAACCACAACCAAACACTAGTAAAATATTCCAACTCTTGCATTTCAACAAAAGAAATTCAAAATGAACTTTGAAAAATCAAGAAAATGTAACTGTGACAAGGTAAACCACAACCAAACACTACTGAAATATTCCAACTCTTGCATTTCAACGAAAGAAATTCAAAATGAACTTTGAAAAATCAAGAAAATGTAACTGTGACAAGGTAAACCACAACCAAACACTACTGAAATATTCCAACTCTTGCATTTCAATGAAAGAAATTCAAAATGAACTTTGAAAAATCAAGAAAATGTAACTGTGACAAGGTAAACCACAACCAAACACTACTGAAATATTCCAACTCTTGCATTTCAACGAAAGAAATTCAAAATGAACTTTGAAAAATCAAGAAAATGTAACTGTGACAAGGTAAACCACAACCAAACACTACTGAAATATTCCAACTCTTGCATTTCAACGAAAGAAATTCAAAATGAACTTTGAAAAATCAAGAAAATGTAACTGTGACAAGGTAAACCACAACCAAACACTACTGAAATATTCCAACTCTTGCATTTCAACGAAAGAAATTCAAAATGAACTTTGAAAAATCAAGAAAATGTAACTGTGACAAGGTAAACCACAACCAAACACTACTGAAATATTCCAACTCTTGCATTTCAACGAAAGAAATTCAAAATGAACTTTGAAAAATCAAGAAAATGTAACTGTGACAAGGTAAACCACAACCAAACACTACTGAAATATTCCAACTCTTGCATTTCAACGAAAGAAATTCAAAATGAACTTTGAAAAATCAAGAAAATGTAACTGTGACAAGGTAAACCACAACCAAACACTACTGAAATATTCCAACTCTTGCATTTCAACGAAAGAAATTCAAAATGAACTTTGAAAAATCAAGAAAATGTAACTGTGACAAGGTAAACCACAACCAAACACTACTGAAATATTCCAACTCTTGCATTTCAACGAAAGAAATTCAAAATGAACTTTGAAAAATCAAGAAAATGTAACTGTGACAAGGTAAACCACAACCAAACACTACTGAAATATTCCAACTCTTGCATTTTAATGAAACAAATCCAAAATGAACGTTGAAAAATCAAGAAAATGTAACTTCGACAAGTTAACCCAAGACCAAACGCTCCTGAAATATTCCACCTATTGCATTTCAAACATAGAAATTCAAATTTACTTTGAAAAATCAAGAAAATGTAATTGTGACAAGGTAAAACACAAGCAAACGCTACTGAAATATTCCAGTTCTTGCTTTTCAACGAAAGATATTCAAAATGAACTTTGAAAAATCAAGAAAATGTAACTGTGACAAGGAAAACCAGAACCAAACACTACTGAAATATTCCAACTCTTGCATTTCAACGAAAGAAATTCAAAATGAACTTTGAAAAATCAAGAAAATGTAACTGTGACAAGGTAAACCACAACCAAACACTACTGAAATAGTCCATCTCTTGCATTTCAACGAAAGAAATTAAAAATGAACTTTGAAAAATCAAGAATATGTAACTGTGACAATGTAAACCACAACCACACACTTCTGAAATATTCCAACTCTTGCATTTCAACCAAAGAAATTCGAAATGAAATTTGAAAAATAAAGAAAATGTAACTATGACAAGGTAAACCACAACCAAACACTACTGAAATATTCAAACTATTGCATTTCATCGAAAGAAATTCAAATGTAATTTGAAAAATAAAGAAACATGAAAATATTAAACGTAACAAACAACCAAACACTACAGAAATAGTACAACTATTGCTTTTCAACGAAAGAAATTCAAAATGAACTTTGAAAAATCAAGAAAATGTAACTTTGACAAGGTAAACCATAACCAAGCACTACTGAAATATTCCAACTCTTGCATTACAACAAAAGAAATTCGAAATGAACTTATAAAAATAAAGAAAATGTAAAATAGAAACGTTAAACCAAAACCAATAAAAGCTAAGATAATCAAACACTTGCATTTCAGCGAAAGAAATTCAAAATGAACTTTGAAAAATCAAGAAAATGTAACTGCGACAAGTTAAACCATAACCAAACGCTACTGAAATATTCCAACTCTTGCATTTCAATGAAAGAAATTCAAAATGAACTTTGAAAAATCAAGAAAATGTAACTTTCCATAGGTAAACCACAACCAAACACTACTGAAATATTCCAACTCTTGCATTTCAATGAAAGAAATTCAAAATGAACTTTGAAAAATCAAGAAAATGTAACTGTGACAAGGTAAACTACAACAACACATAACTGAAATATTCCAACTCTTGCCTTTCAACAAAGGAAATTCAAAATGAACTTTGAAAAATCAAGAAAATGTAACAGTGACAAGGTAAACCACAACCAAACACTACTAAAATAAACCAACTATTGAATTACAAATTTATAAATAATATTATCAAAAATAAAAATCATTAAAATGTAACTGTGACAAGGTAAACAACAACCAAACATTACATAAATATTCCAACTATTACATTTAAACGATAGAAAATCAGAATGAAATTTGAAAAATTAATAAAATGTAACTGTGACAAGGTAAACCACAACCAAACACTACTTAAACATTCCAACTCTTGCATTTCAACGAAGGAAATTCAAAATGAACTTTGAAAAATCAGACCTTTGGAGGGGGGAGGGGCCGGGGGGAGGGGTCGTTCTGTGTCTCAATGCACAAAAAAAGTATAAAAAATGGGGGAGGGAAGGGGAGGGGAGGGGAGGAGGAGGTGGTGGGAGGAGGAGGAGGAGGAGGAGGAGGAGGAGGAGGAGGAGGAGGAGGGGGAGGGGAGGAGGGGAGGGGGAGGGCCTTTGGGGACCGGGGGGCCCTTTGGGGGTCCGGGGGGCCCTTTGAGGACCAGGGGAGGGCCTTTGAGGGTCTGAGGAGGGCGTTTGGGGGGTTGGGGCTCTATGGGAGCTTGGGGGACCTTTGAGTACCGGGGGCTTCCTTCGGGGTTGGGTAGGGGGATTGGAAGCCTTTGGGGTTGTGGTAGAGGACCTCACAACACTGTTCAAATGGAACTTGTGTATTATAACGACCACAGAGTTTCACCCTCAAATTCTCTTCTAAAACCGTTCCTAAAATCTTCTTTTAAAATGTCTCTAACTGTTTCGCCGAAATAATCCCATAAAATGGATAAAACGGTTTCGCCCAAATAATCCCTAAACGTAATTTCAGCGTGTTCCTTTTGTTTGGCATCTCTGCGCTAACGCATTTCAAATTTCTAGGAAACCCTTTCCTACGTTAATCTCTTTATCTCATAAATTTTCCTAGCTTAACTATTAGGGTTTCGTTGGAATATCAATTTATCTCTCCGACTTATAGCACCGTGAAGCCGTATTTAAAAATAGAATTTCTATCTCTTTAGACTCCCGCATAATTCCAAGATAACAAGTGATGTCAATTATAATTCCTGACACTAAAGATCAATGAAGCCCTATTTAAAAATAGAATATTAATTTTTCTCTCTGACCTAAAGAACGTTTATCCCTCAGACCTAAGATTAAAGAAGCCTTAATGTTTCTTAATTCTCCCCTTCGTGAATCAATAATTTCCCCTAGCGATTATGTAAATCAAGTTCACAGGTGCTACTCGTGACAGGACAACGTGGTTTATGGTTTTCCAAGTGAGAAATTTACTGTTTTTCCAAGTGAGAAAATTCCTGTTTTTTCATTCTCAGTGAGGAAACCATAAACCACGTGGTCCTGTCACCCTGTTTTTCAAATTCTCACTGACAAAAACCATAAAACATCCATAATTTGATGTTGACATCCGAGAAAAACATCAAATAAATCGAACAACACACATAACCATCCAAGAAAACAGACATAAATGTGACAAAATTCCTGTTTTTCAAATTCTCACTGACAAAAAACCATAAACCACGTGGTTCTCGTGCCAATATATGATGTTAAAAAAAGTTGTAGGTGGCAGCAGGGGTGGGCAATGGGGGTATAAGATAGCTTTCTACTTAAATCAGGTAGCGATTCCGTAAAATTTACGATGATCGCCTCCCTCCCAATAAAATGAGCCTCAGGACGCCCCTGACTGTAACTATTGACGAAAACATCCCTAAGGTTCACCAAATGGTGTTAAACGACCGCCGAATTAAAGTGAGAGAGATAGCTCAGGCAATGAAAATGTCCAAAGAATGTGCTTGTCACATATTAAATCAAGATGTCCGCGTGTTGGGTGCCACTTTTGCTAACGTTAGATCAAAAACGTGTTCGAATGAACATTTGCAATGCTCTGTTGGCGCAGTTTAGGTGCAATAAATCCGAGTTATGCGTCAATTAATTACAATAGATGAATCTTGGAAACTGCAAAGGGGGAACCGGCTCAAAAAAAAAAAAAAAAAAAAAAAAATCTGTTTTTCCGGCAGGAAAAGTGATGGCGACTGTTTTTTGGGACAGTCATGGAGTTATCCTAATCGATTTTCTTCAAATAGGGAAAGCCATTACAGGACAGTACTCCGCATCTTTACTTGACAGGCTGAAGGCAGAAATTGTGGATAAACGGCAGCATTAGAAGAAAATGAAAATCCTGTTTGCCAAGACAACACCCCGTCTTGCACCTCAACAGTTGCCATGGCGAAAATCCATGAATTACGAAAATCCCATTGGACTGCTTGATCATACACCTTATTCACCAGATCTAGCCCCAAGCGACTTATTTCTGTTCCCTCAACTAAAAAAGTCGCTCAGAGGACAAATATTGTTGTTAAATGAGGGAGGAATCACCTCTGTGAACAGTTATTTTTCAGAGAAGAACCCTGCAAGTACTATTTTGACGGATTAAAGCGATGGGAGCATCCCTGGGAGAAGTGTACAGTCACAAGGAGACTGTATAGAAAAATAAAAACAAGTTTTAAGATAAATATTCTTGAAACTTTTCAGACCATCCTCGTACATGAAAAATACTTTAGTTACACTTTAATACTTTAGCCATTAAAAATAGCTGAAATTTAGGATCAATACTGGATCTTCTTGGATTTCAACGTCCAGTTACGCTGCAGAGACGAATAACTTATATGGCGAGTTTATCTTCGAAAGAATATTCAGTGTGGGAAGGATGGTGGCAGACATGTTTGCAGGATTATTCGGGGGGGGGGGAAGCTAATAATAAAAACAAATTTGATAACTTGAACAAGAAATAACCCGAAAAAAATTTGGAATTTAAGGGAGGGGACCGGCAGTGAGCCCCTTCCTGCGTATGCCCCAGGATGATGGTGCCAATTATCGTAAAACTGGCCTTGCAAAGGTGCTTGTAGAATAGCTGATTACGGATGTTGTTCTTTCGTAAGTGTTTGATATCACATTTGAAAATTCAAAATTCAAGTCTAAAAAAAGTCGTAGCTGAAGAGTTTAAAAAGAGTATCTTAGGGGCACTTTTCTTTTTTATTTCTGACAAATTAGATCTTAAAGCAACACGGACATGAAAAAAATGCCATGAAGTAACCTAATCATACACCTAACTTTTCGCATGTCTCTCACCTAACCTAAGCTAACCTAAGTGATGCATATGTAGGCTAACCTAACCTAATCTAACCTAACTTAATCTAGTCTAACCTAACCATACTCACCGGAAAAGGTTAGGTTAACTTATCATTAGCACTCATGATAAGCACATGTGTGTACATGTGTATGACTAGATTAAGTTAGGTTAGATTAGATTAGGTTAGGTTAGCCTACATACGCATCACTTAGGTTAGCTTAGGTTAGGTGAGAGACATGCGAAAAGTTAGGTGTATGATTAGGTTAGGTTAGGTTAGATTAGGTTAGGTTAAGTTAGGTTAGGCTAGGTTAGCCTACGTACGCGCGCGTACGTAGGCTAACCTAGCCGAACCTAACTTAACCTAACCAAACTTAATCTAACCTAACCTAACCTAATCATACACCTAACTTTTCATAAGTCTCTCACCTAACCTAAGCTAACCTAAGTAATGCATATGTAGGCTAACCTAACCTAATCTAAGCTAACTAAATCTAGTCTAACCTAACCATACTCACCGGAAAAGGTTAGGTTAACTTATCATTAGCACTCATGATAAGCACATGTGTGTACATTTGTATACATGCGTGTAAATGTGACAAGGTAAACCACAACCAAACACTAGTGAAATATTCCAACTCTTGCATTTCAACGAAAGAAATTCAAAATGAACTTTGAAAAATCAAGAAAATTTAATTGTGACAAAGGTAAACCACAACCAGACACTACTGAAATATTCCAACTCTTGCATTTCAACGAAAGAAATTCAAATGAAGTTTGAAAAATCAAGAAAATGTAACTGTGACATGGTAAACAACAACCAAACCCTACTGAAATATTCCAACTCTTGCATTTCAACTATACAAATAAAAATTGAATTTGAAAAATCAATAAACTGTAACTGTGACGAGGTAAACCATAACCAAACACGACTGAAATATTCCAAGTCTTACTTTTCAACGAAAGAAATTCAAAATGAACTTTGAAAAATCAAGAAAATGTGACTGTGACACGGTAAACCATAACCAAACACTACTGAAATATTCAAACTATTGCATTTAAACGAATTAAATTCAAATTAACTTTGAAAAATCAAGAAAATGTAACTGTGACAAGGTAAACCATAAGCAAACACTACTGAAATATTCCAACTCTTGCTTTTCAATAAAAGAAATTCAAAATGATCTTTGAAAAATCAAGAAAATGTAACTGTGACAAGGTAAACCACAACTAAACAATACTGAAATATTACAACTCTTGCTTTTCAATGAAAGAAATTCAAAATGAACTTTGAAAAATCGCGAAAATGTAACTGTGACTTGGTAAACTATTACCAAACACTACTGAGATATTCCAACTCTTGCATTTCAACGAAAGAAATTCAAAATGAACTTTGAAAAATCAAGAAAATGTAACTGTGACAAAGTAAACCACAACCAAACACTTCTGAAATATTCCAACTCTTGCATTTCAACGAAAGAAATTCAAAATGAACTTTGAAAAATCAATAGAATGTAACTGTGACAAGGTAAACCATAACCATACAATAATGAAATATTCCAACTCTTGCATTTCAACGAAATAAATTAAAATTAACTTTTAAAAATAAAGAAAATGTAACTTTGACTAGGTATAAAAAGCAAACACAACAGAAATATTACAACTCTTGCTTTTCAACGAAAGACTTTCAAAATGAACTTTGAAAAATCATGAAAATGTAACTTTGACAAGGTAAACCACAATCAAACACTATTGAAATATTCCAACTCTTGCATTTCAACGAAAGAAATTCAAAATGAACTTTGAAAAATCACGAAAATGTAACTTTGACAAGGTAAACCATAGCCAAACACTACTGAAATAATCCAACTCTTGCTTTTCAATGAAAGACATTCAAAATGAACTTTGAAAAATCACGAATATGTAACTGTGACAAGGTAAACCACAACCGAACACTACTGAAATATTCCAACTCTTGCATTTCAACGAAAGAAATTCAAAATGAACTTTGAATAATCAAGAAAATGTAACTGTGACAAGGTAAACCACGACCAAACACCACTGAAATATTCCAACTCTTGCATTTCAAC
Organism: Artemia sp. Qi Xiang Cuo; assembly: GCF_049724085.1. Taxonomy (NCBI): domain Eukaryota; kingdom Metazoa; phylum Arthropoda; class Branchiopoda; order Anostraca; family Artemiidae; genus Artemia; species Artemia sp. Qi Xiang Cuo. The sequence continues at coordinate 78,812,629 of NC_142799.1, read as the reverse complement.
TAAAGAAATACAAAATGAACTTTTAAAAATCAAGAAAATGTAACTGTGACAATGTAAACCACAACAAAACACTGCTTAAATATTCCAACTCTTGCATTTCAACGAAAGAAATACAAATGAACTTTGAAAAATCATGAAAATGTAACTGTGACAAGGTAAACCACAACCAAACACATCTGAAATATTCCAACTATTGCATTACAATGAAAGAAATCCAAAATGAGCTTTGAAAAATCAAGAATATGTATCTGTGACAATTTAAACCATGACCAAACACTACTGAAATAGATCAACACTTGCATTTCAACGAAAGAAATTCAAAATGAACATTGAAAAATCAAGAAAATGTACCTGTGACAAGGTATACCACACCCATACACTATTGAAATATTCCAACTCTTGCATTTCAACGAAAGAAATTCAAAATGAACTTTGAAAAATCAAGAAAATGTAACTGTGACAAGGTAAACCACAACCAAACACTACTGAAATATTCCAACTCTTGCATTTCAATGAAAGAAATTCAAAATGAACTTTGAAAAATCAAGAAAATGTAACTGTGACAAGGTAAACCACAACCAAACACTACTGAAATATTCCAACTCTTGCATTTCAACGAAAGAAATTCAAAATGAACTTTGAAAAATCAAGAAAATGTAACTGTGACAAGGTAAACCACAACCAAACACTACTGAAATATTCCAACTCTTGCATTTCAGCGAAAGAAATTCAAAATGAACTTTGAATAATCAAGAAAATGTAACTGTGACAATGTAAACCACAACCAAACACTCCTGACATCTTCCAACTCTTGCATTTCAGCGAACTAAATTCAAAATGTACTTTGAAAAATCAAGAAAATGTAACTGTGACAAGGTAAACCACGACCAAACACACCTGAAATAGTCCAACTCGTTGCTGAAATCGAAAGAAATTCAAAATGAACTTTGAACAATCAAGAAAATGTAACTGTAACAAGGTAAACCACGACCAAACACTACTGAAATATTCCAACTCTTGCATTTCAACGAAAGAAATTCAAAATGAACTTTTAAAAATCAAGAAAATGTATCTGTTACAAGGTAAACCAGAAAAAAACACTTCTGATCTATTAAATGTATTTAATAAAAAATACAGATATTAATAATGAAAATTTAATTATCTTTAAATTGTAAATGAGACAAGGAAATAAACAAACAATAACTAATGACATAATCAAACTCTTGAATTTCAACGAAAGAAATTCAAAATTAACTTTGAAAAATCAAGAAAATCTTACTGTGACAAGGTAAACCATAACCAGACACTACTGAAATATTCCAACTCTTGCATTTCAAAGAAAGAAATTCAAAATGAAAATTTAAAAATCAATATAATGTAACTGTGACATGGTAAAACACAACCAAACACTACTGAAATATTCCAACTCTTGCATTTCAACGAAAGAAATTCAAAATGAACTTTGAAAAATCAAGAAAATGTAACTGTGACAAGGTAAACCACAACCAAACACTACTGAAATATTCCAACTCTTGCATTTCAACGAAAGAAATTCAAATGAACTTTGAAAAATCAAGAAAATGTAACTGTGACAAGGTAAACCAAAAGCAATCAATACTGAAATATTCAAAAACTTGAATTAAAACTAAACAAATTCAAATGAACTTTGAAAAATGAAGAAAATGTAACTGTGACAAGGTAAAACACAACCAAACACTACTGAAATATTCCAACTCTTGCTTTTCAACGAAAGACATTCAAAATGAACTTTGAAAAATCAAGTAAATGTAACTGTGACAAGGTAAACCACAACCATACATTACTGAAATATTCCAACTCTTGCATTTCAACCAAAGAAATTCAAAATGAACTTTGAAAAATCAAGAAAATGTAACTGTGACAAGGTAATCAACAAGCAAACACTACTAAAATATTCCAACTCTTGCATTTCAACGATAGTAGTTCAAAATTAAATTTGAAAAATAATGAAAATGTAACTGTTACAAGTTAAACCATAACCTAAAGCTACTGAAATATTCTAACTCATGCTTTTCAATGACAGAAATTCAAAATGAATTTTGAAAAATCAAGAAAATGTAACTGTTCCATAGGTATACCACAACCATACACTACTGAAATATTCCAACTCTTGCATTTCAAAGAAAGAAATTCAAAATGAACTTTGAAAAATCAAGAAAATGTAACTGTGACAAGGTAAACAACAACAGCACACTACTGAAATATTCCAACTCTTGCATTTCAATTAAAGAAATTCAAAATGAACATTGAAAAATCAAGATAATGTAACAGTGACAAGGTAAACCACAACCAAACACTACTGAAATATTCCCACTCTTGCATTTCAATGAAAGAAATTAAAAATGAACTTTGAAAAATCAGGAAAATGTAAATGTGACAAGGTAAACCACAACCAAACACTACTGAAATATTCCAACTCTTGCATTTCAACGAAAGAAATTCAAAATGAACTTTGAAAAATCAAGAATATTTAACTGTGACAATGTAAACCACAACGAAAATATTCTTAAATATTCCATCTCTTGCATTTCAACGATAGTAATTCATAATTAACTTTGAAAAATCAAGAAAATGTAACTGTGACAAGGTAAACCACAACGAAACACTACTGAAATATTCCAACCCTTGCATTTCAACGAAAGAAATTCAAAATGAACTTTGAAAAGTCATGAAAATCTAACTGTGACAAGGTAAATCACAACCAAACACTACTGAAATATTCCAACTCTTGCTTTTCAACGAAAGAAATTCAAAATGAACTTTGAAAAGTCAAGAAAATGTAACTGTGACAAGGTAAACCACAACCAAACACTACTGAAATATTCCAACTCTTGCATTTCAACGAAAGAAATTCAAAATGAACTTTGAAAAATCGAGAAAATGTAACTGTGACAAGGTAAACCACAACCAAACACTACTGAAATATACCAACTTGGATTTCAACGAAAGAAAATCAAAATGAACATTGAAAAATCAAGAAAATGTAAATGTGACAAGGTATAACATAAACATTCACTTATGAAATATTCCAACTCTTGCATTTCAACGAAAGAAATTCAAAATGAACTTTGAAAAATCCAGAAAATGTAACTGTGACAAGGTAAACCACAACCAAACACTACTGAAATATTCCAACTCTTGCATTTCAATGAAAGAAATTCAGAATGAAATTTGAAAAATCAAGAAAATGTAACTCTGACAAGGTAAACCACAACCAAACGCTACTGAAATAGTCCCACTATCGCATTTCAACGAAAGAAATTCAAAATGAACTTTGAAAAATCAAGAAAATGTAACTGTGACAAGGTAAACCACAACCAAACACGCCTGAAATATTCCAACTCTTGCATATCAACTAAATAAATTCAAATGAACTTTGAAAAATCAAGAAAATGTAACTGTGACAAGGTAAACCACAACCAAACACTACTGAAATATTCCAACTCTTGCATTTCAAGGAAAGAAATTCAAAATGAACTTTGAAAAATCAAGAAAATGTAACTGTGACAAGGTAAACTACAACAACACACAACTGAAATATTCCAACTCTTGCCTTTCAACGAAGGAAATTCAAAATGAACTTTGAAAAATCAAGAAAATGTAACTGTGACAAGGTAAACCACAACCAAACACTACTGAAATATTCCAACTCTTGCATTTCAACGAAAGAAATTCAAAATGAACTTTGAAAAATCAAGAAAATGTAACTGTGACAATGTAAACCACAACCAAACACTACTTACAGAGTAAATATCGTGCATATAATCTAAATACATTAAGAAATTAAATATAATTATAATTAAATAGAAGATTAGACTTGGTAAAAAACCAAAACACTATAAATAAATATTACAACTCTTTAATTTAAATAAAATAAATTCAAAATGAACTTTGAAAAATCAATAAACTGTATATGTGACAATGTAAACCACCATCAAACACTACTGAAATATTCCAACTCTTGCATTTCAACGAAAGAAATTCAAAATGAACTTTGAAAAATCAAGAAAATGTAACTGTGACAAGGTAAACCACAATCAAACACTACTGAAATATTCCAACTCTTGCATTTCAACGAAAGAAATTCAAAATGAACTTTGAAAAATCAAGAAAATGTAACTGTGACAAGGTAAACCACAACCAAACACTACTGAAATATTCCAACTCTTGCATTTCAACGAAAGAAATTCAAAATGAACTTTGAAAAATCAAGAAAATGTAACTTTGACAAGGTAAACCACAACCAAACACTACTGAAATATTCCAACTCTTGCATTTCAACGAAAGAAATTCAAAATGAACTTTGAAAAATCAAGAAAATGTAACTGTGACAAGGTAAACCACGACCAAACACTACTTAAATATTCCAACTATTGCATTTCAACGAAAGAAATTCAAAATGAACTTTGAAAAATTATTAAAATGTAACTATGACAAGGTAAACCACAACCAAACACTGCTGAAATATTTCAACTCTTGCATTTCAACGAAAGAAATTCAAAATGAACTTTGAAAAATCACGAAAATGTAACTGTGACAAGGTATAACATAACCAAGCACTACTGGAATATTCCAACTCTTGCATTTCAACGAATGAAATTCAAATTGAACTTTGAAAAATCAAGAAAATGTAACTGTGACAAGGTAAACCACAACCAAACACTACTGAAATATTCCAACTCTTGCATTTCAACGAAAGAAATTCAAAATGTAATTTGAAAAATCGAGATAATGTAACTGTGACAAGGTAAACCACAACCAAACACTACTGAAATATTCCAACTCTTTCATTTCAACGAAAGAAATTCAAAATGAACATTGAAGAATCAAGAAAATGTAACTGTGACAAGGTAAACCAGAACCAAACACTAGTGAACGCGGAAACCGCGAGATTTTAAAATATAGAAATACAAAATGAAATATGTAATAAGATGTTAATGTAACTGTGACAAGGTTAAACACAACAAAACACCACTGAAATATTCCAACTCTTGCATTTCAACGAAAGAAATTCAAAATGAACTTTGAAAAATCAGAAAAATGTAACTGTGATACGGTAAACCATAACCATACACTACTGAAATATTCCAACTCTTTCATTTCAAGTAATGCAATACAAAATGAACTTTTAAATATCATGAAAATGTAACTGTGACAAGGTAAACCACAACCAAACACTGCTGAAATATTCCAACTCTTGCATTTCAAAGAAAGAAATTCAAATGAAATTTGAAAAATCCAGAAAAGGTAACTGTGACAAGGTAAACCACAACCAAACACTACTGAAATATTCCAACTCTTGCATTTCAACGAAAGAAATTCAAAATGAACTTTGAAAAATCAAGAAAATGTAACTGTGACAAGGTAAACTACAACAACACACAACTGAAATATTCCAACTCTTGCCTTTCAACAAAGGAAATTCAAAATGAACTTTGAAAAATCAAGAAAATGTTAGTGTGACAAGGTAAACCACAAGCAAACACTACTAAAATATTCCAACTCTTTCATTTCAATGAAAGAAATTCAAAATGAACTTTGAAAAATCAAGAAAATGTAACTGTGACAAGGTAAACCACAACAAAACACTACTGAAATATTCAAACTCTTGCAATTCAACGAAAGAAATTCAAAATGAACTTTGAAAAATAAATAAAATGTAACTGTGAAAAGTTAAAACACAACCAAACACTTCTGAAATATTCCAACTCTTACATTTCAAAGAAAGAAATTCAAAATGAGTTTTGAAAAATCAAGAAAATGTAACTGTGACAAGGTAAACCATAACCAGACACTACTGAAATATTCCAACTCTTACATTTCAACGAAAGAAATTCAAATGAACTTTGAAAAATCAAGAAAATGTAACTGTGACAAGGTAAACCACAAGCAAACCCTACTGAAATATTTCAATTCTTGCTTTTCAACGAAAGAAATTCAAAGTGAACTTTGAAAAATCAAGAAAATGTAACTGTGACAAGGTAAACCACACCCAAACACTACTGAAATATTCCAACTCTTGCATTTCAACGAAAGAAATTCAAAATGAAATTTGAAAAATCAAGAAAATTTAACTTTGACAAGGTAAACCACAAGCAAACAGTACTTAAATATTCCAACTCTTGCATTTAAACAAAAGAAATTCAAAAGAACTTTGAAAAATCAAGAAAATGTAACTGTGACAAGGTAAACTACAAGCAAACACTACTGAAATATTCCACCTCTTGCTTTTAAACGAAAGAAATTCAATTGAACTTTTATAAATAAAGAGAATGTAACTGTGACAAGGTAAACCACAGCCAAACACTACTGAAATATTCCATCTCTTGCATTTCAACGAAAGAAATTCAAAAAGAACTTTAAAAATCAAGAAAATGTAACATTGACAAGGTAAACCACAAACAAACACTACTGAAATAATCCAACTCTTGCATTTCAACGAAAGCAATTCAAAATGAACTTTGAAAAATCAAGAAAATGTAACTGTGACAAGTTAAACCATAACCAAATGCTACTGAAATATTCCAACTCTTGCATTTCAATGAAAGAAATTCAAAATGAACTTTGAAAAATCAAGAAAATGTAACTTTCCATAGGTAAACCACAACCAAACACTACTGAAATATTCCGACTCTTGCATTTCAACGAAAGAAATTCAAAATGAACTTTGAAAAATCAAGAAAATGTAACTGTGACAAGGTAAACTACAACAACACACAACTGAAATATTCCAACTCTCGCCTTTCAACAAAGGAAATTCAATATGAACTTTGAAAAATCAAGAAAATGTAACAGTGACAAGGTAAACCACAACCAAACACTACTAAAATATTCCAACTCTTGCATTTCAATGAAAGAAATTCAAAATGAACTTTGAAAAATCAAGAAAATGTAACTGTGACAAGTTAAACAACAACCAAACACTACTGAAATATTACAACTCTAGCATTTCAACTAAAGAAATTCAAAATAAACTTTGAAAAATAAATAAAATGTAAATGTGACATGGTAAACCACAACCAAACACTTGTGAAATATTCCAACTCTTGCATTTCAAAGAAATAAATTCAAAATGAACTTTGAAAAATCAAGAAAATGTAACTGTGAAAAGGTAAACCATAACCAGACACTACTGAAATATTCCAACTCTTGCATTTCAACGAAAGAAATTCAAATGAACTTTGAAAAGTCAAGAAAATGTAACTGTGACAAGGTAAACCACAAGCAAACACTACTGAAATATTCCAACTCTTGCTTTTCAACGAAAGAAATTCAAATGAACTTTGAAAAGTCAAGAAAATGTAACTGTGACAAGGTAAACCACAGCCAAACACTACTGAAATATTCCAACTCTTGCATTTCAACGAAAGAAATTCAAAATTAACTTTGAAAAATCAATAAAATGTAACTTTGACAATGTAAAACACAACCAAACACTACTGAAATAGTCCAACTATTTCATTTCAACGAAAGAAAATAAAAATTAAATTTTAAAAATACAGAGAATGTAACTTTGACAAGGTAAACCAAAACAAAACACTACTGAAATATTACAACTCTTGCATTTCAACGAAATAAATTAAAAATGAACTTTGAAAAATCAAGATAATGTAACTGTGACAATGTAAAACAATACCAAACACTTCTGAAATATTCCAACTCTTGCATTTCAATGAAAGAAATTCAAAATGAACTTTTAAAAATCAAGAAAATGTAACTGTGACAAGGTAAACCATAACCAGACACTACTGAAATATTCAAACTCTTGATTTTAAACTAAATAATTTCAAATGAACTTTGAAAAATCAATAAAATGTAACTCTGACAAGGTAAACCACAAGCAAACACTACTGAAATATTCCAACTCTTGCATTTCAACTAAAGACATTCAAAATGAACTTTGAAAAAACAAGAAAATGTAACTTTGACAAGGTAAACCACAGCCAAACACTACTGAAATTTTCCAACTCTTGCATTTCAACAAAAGAAATTCACAATGAACTTTGAAAAATCAAGAAAATGTAACTGTGACAAGGTAAACCACAACCAAACACTACTGAAATATTCCAACTCTTGCATTTCAATGAAAGAAATTCAAAATGAACTTTGAAAAATCAAGAAAATGTAACTGTGACAAGGTAAACCACAACCAAACGCTACTTAAATATTCCAACTCTTGCATTTCAATGAAAGAAATTCAAAATGAACTTTGAAAAATCAAGAAAATGTAACTTTCCATAGGTAAACCACAACCAAACACTACTGAAATATTCCGACTCTTGCATTTCAAAGAAAGAAATTCAAAATGAACTTTGAAAAATCAAGAAAATTTAACTGTGACAAGGTAAACTACAACAACACATAACTGAAATATTCCAACTCTTGCATTTCAACAAACGAAATTCAAAATGAACTTTGAAAAATCAAGAAAATGTAACAGTGACAAGCTAAACCACAACCAAACACTACTAAAATATTCCAACTCTTGCATTTCAATGAAAGAAATTCAAAATGAACCTTGAAAAATCAAGAAAATGTAACTGTGACAAGGTAAACCACAACCAAACACTACTGAAATATTCCAACTCTTGCATTTCAACGAAAGAAATTCAAAATGAACTTTGAAAAATCAAAAAAATGTAACTGTGACAAGGTAAACCACAACGAAACACTACTGAAACATCCCAACTCTTGAATTTCAACGAAGGAAATTCAAAATGAACTTTGAAAAATCAGACCTTTGGAGGGGGAGGGGCCGGGGGGAGGGGTCGTTCTGTGTCTCAATGCACAAAAAAAGTATAAAAAATGGGGGAGGGAAGGGAGGAGGGGAGGGGAGGAGGAGGAGGTGGGGAGGAGGAGGAGGAGGAGGAGGGAGGAGGAGGAGGAGGAGGGAGGAGGAGGGGGAGGGGATGGGGGAGGGGAGGGCCTTTGGGGACCGGGGGGCCCTTTGGGGTCCGGGGGCCCTTTGAGGACCAGGGGAGGGCCTTTGAGGGTCTGAGGAGGGCGTTTGGGGGGTTGGGGCTCTATGGGAGCTTGGGGGACCTTTGAGTACCGGGGGCTTCCTTGGGGGTTGGGTAGGGGGAGTGGAAGCCTTTGGGGTTGTGGTAGAGGACCTCACAACACTGTTCAAATGGAACTTGTGTATTATAACGACCACAGAGTTTCACCCTCAAATTCTCTTCTAAAACCTTTCCTAAAATCTTCTTTTAAAATGTCTCTAACTGTTTCGCCGAAATAATCCCATAAAATGGATAAAACGGTTTCGCCCAAATAATCCCTAAACGTAATTTCAGCGTGTTCCTTTTGTTTGGCATCTCTGCGCTAACGCATTTCAAATTTCTAGGAAACCCTTTCCTACGTTAATCTCTTCATCTCATAAATTTTCCTAGCTTAACTATTAGGGTTTCGTTAGAATATCAATTTATCTCTCCGACTTAAAGCACCGTGAAGCCGTATTTAAAAATAGAATTTCTATCTCTTTAGACTCCCGCATAATTCCAAGATAACAAGTGATGTCAATTATAATTCCTGACACTAAAGATCAATGAAGCCCTATTTAAAAATAGAATATTAATTTTTCTCTCTGACCTAAAGAACGTTTATCCCTCAGACCTAAGATTAAAGAAGCCTTAATGTTTCTTAATTCTCCCCTTCGTGAATCAATAATTTCCCCTAGCGATTATGTAAATCAAGTTCACAGGTGCTACTCGTGACAGGACCACGTGGTTTATGGTTTTCCAAGTGAGAAAGTTACTGTTTTTCCAAGTGAGAAAATTCCTTTTTTTTCATTCTCAGTGAGAAAACAATAAACCACGTGGTCCTGTCACCATGTTTTTCAAATTCTCACTGACAAAAACCATAAAACATTCATAATTTGATGTTGACATCCGAGAAAAACATCAAATAAATCGACCAACACACATAACCATCCAAGAAAACATACATAAATGTGACAAAATTCCTGTTTTTCAAATTCTCATTGACAAAAACCATAAACCACGTGGTTCTCGTGCCAATATATGATGTTAAAAAAAGTTGTAGGTGGCAGCAGGGGTGGGCAATGGGGGTATAAGATAGCTTTCTACTTAAATCAGGTAGCGATTCCGTAAAATTTACGATGATCGCCTCCCTCCCAATAAAATGAGCCTCAGGACGCCCCTGACTGTAACTATTGACGAAAACATCTCTAAAGTTCACCAAGTGGTGTTAAACAACCGCCGAGTTAAAGTGAGAGAGATAGCTCAGGCAATGAAAATGTCCAAAGAATGTGTTTGTCACATATTAAATCAAGATGTCCGCGTGTTGGGTGCCACTTTTGCTAACGTTAGATCAAAAACGTGTTCGAATGAACATTTGCAATGCTCTGTTGGCGCAGTTTAGGTGCAATAAATCCGAGTTATGCGTCAATTAATTACAATAGATGAATCTTGGAAACTGCAAAGGGGGAACCGGCTCCAAAAAAAAAAAAAAAAAAAAAAAAAATCTTTTTTTCCGGCAGGAAAAGTGATGGCGACTGTTTTTTGGGACAGTCATGGAGTTATCCTAATCGATTTTCTTCAAATAGGGAAAGCCATTACAGGACAGTACTCCGCATCTTTACTTGACAGGCTGAAGGCAGAAATTGTGGATAAACGGCAGCATTAGAAGAAAATGAAAATCCTGTTTGCCAAGACAACACCCCGTCTTGCACCTCAACAGTTGCCATGGCGAAAATCCATGAATTACGAAAATCCCATTGGACTGCTTGATCATACACCTTATTCACCAGATCTAGCCCCAAGCGACTTATTTCTGTTCCCTCAACTAAAAAAGTCGCTCAGAGGACAAATATTGTTGTTAAATGAGGAGGGAATCACCTCTGTGAACAGTTATTTTTCAGAGAAGAACCCCAAGTACTATTTTGACGGATTAAAGCGATGGGAGCATCCCTGGGAGAAGTGTACAGTCACAAGGAGACTGTATAGAAAAATAAAAACAAGTTTTAAGATAAATATTCTTGAAACTTTTCAGACCATCCTCGTACATGAAAAATACTTTAGTTACACTTTAATACTTTAGCCATTAAAAATAGCTGAAATTTAGGATCAATACTGGATCTTCTTGGATTTCAACGTCCAGTTACGCTGCAGAGACGAATAACTTATATGGCGAGTTTATCTTCGAAAGAATATTCAGTGTGGGAAGGATGGTGGCAGACATGTTTGCAGGATTATTCGGGGGGGGGGGGGGGAAGCTAATAATAAAAACAAATTCGATAACTTGAACAAGAAATAACCCGAAAAAAATTTGGAATTTAAGGGAGGGGACCGGCAGTGAGCCCCTTCCTGCGTATGCCCCAGGATGATGGTGCCAATTATCGTAAAACTGGCCTTGCAAAGGTGCTTGTAGAATAGCTGATTACGGATGTTGTTCTTTCGTAAGTGTTTGATATCACATTTGAAAATTCAAAATTCAAGTCTAAAAAAAGTCGTAGCTGAAGAGTTTAAAAAGAGTATCTTAGGGGCACTTTTCTTTTTTATTTCTGACAAATTAGATCTTAAAGCAACACGGACATGAAAAAAATGCCCCCTGGATTCATCTTAAGTCTATTCATGCCTGAAAACCACTATTTTTTATAAAAAAAAAATTTCTATTTCAAAATTATGAAATATTTAGGGCAGTACCACATTTTTGCCAGCGTTATCAAGTTGAACCCTGAAAATAAGAAAGCGGAACAAATCAATTGAATTTGACAACGCTTTTTGTCGGCAAAAATTCAAACAGTAATAAGCTATTGATTCCTAAAGACAACTAAACCTTTTTAATCTGTTTGGTACCATGTGTTTTACCTTATTTATATATATATATATATATATATATATATATATATATATATATATATATATATATATATATATATATATATATATATATATATATATATATATATATATATATATATATATAATTCAAGCAATCCAATTGCAATGTCCGTGTCCTTTGTAAGCCTACTTTAAGTAAAGAAAATTTTCAACTGAATTGGATGAAAGTAAAGTGTCTTAGAGAAAAGTTCACCCCGATACAAACTATGTTAGTCATCTTGCAATTAAACACACTGTATTGATCGAGCAGCTTGGCACACAATCGAAGCAGTTGGTCATATCTTTGGCGCCAAATAGACCTGACGATGTCCTGATACAAGTACAAATGAGCAATCAAAAAATAAAAATAAATAAACAATGTTGTGAAAAGAATAGCAAATCACTTCTACCAATATGGCAGTTATGACCAGTATATTTGGACACGGGAATGTTTTGAAAGTTTCTCAAGCCGCTAATTACAGGAAAACGGAACAAAGATCAAAGTGTTGAAAATGTCTGTCAGTAGTGCACCAAACCTGTTTTTACCCATACGCGCCTGCCTAGGGTGGTGCTTCCAGGTTTCCCACCCTGTTTCCAGTTTTCCAGCTAGGCGCAGGGTTGCCACCGAGGTTACGTTCGTACTATTTTTGGTACGTTTTACGTTACGGTCCTAAAAACGTTACAGTTTTGTTACGTTTTTGAATTTATGTTACAATTATGTTACGCTTTTAAATAATGAACAAGTTTCACATTTTCTTAGTAATCTATTTTTCCCCCCTTGAAAAAAAATCTGCTGTTCCCATTTTATTTCCACTGACATGAGTATCGACATTCTCTCACATCGCGGTCATTTAGTCTTATCACACAATCACTCGGCTATTCGAATGAGAAAATACCCACTTCGCATACTAAGTTAAGAACATTCTCTCTCATGATGAGCATAAGATTATCATTTGCTTAGAGACAAGTGACAAAATTCAGTTAGTCACCAACTTTCATCAGTTGGGTTTGAACTTGAATTTATGTTCCGTGAGCAGTCATATTGAAATTATATTGAGAAGTAACAAACTGAAGCCAGGAAGGAAAATTTTTAATAAAAACAGGTAAATAATAGTAGAAGCTATTTTCTTTATAATTTCTTTTTAAATGTGATTATATTGGTATTATTCTGTGGGTAACAACCTCACCCCCCCCCCCCAAGGCCGTACCCAGGAGATTTTTTCTGAAGGTATTTTACTCAAAGATTTTTTAGGGGGGGGGGGTACACAAAAAACCTCAAAAAGCGCATACAAAATTTGTTTATATCCATTTTTGTTACGTTTTTACGAGTCAAACAAAAATTTGGGGGGTTCGAACCCCCCCCCCCTACTCCCCCTTCCCTCTCGGTACGGCCTTGTCTCCCCTTCTGATTGGTTGGACATAATATCTGATCATATACAAAATTTGTTTTTTTTACATGTGATTATGAACAACTGATATTAACAAAATATATGAAGCTGTAAAAATAACCCACTTTATGGTTATAACCAAGGCTATATCCAAGCATTGAGGAGGGGGGTGGGTTATTTGAGCGGGAATTTTTAATTTAACGCTAGAATTTTTCCAAGTATCGTGGTCACTTTTTTGACACTATACCCCCCTCCCATTCTGAGGTCCCATGCATAACTGTATAAATAAATTTCATCGTTGTGTCGAATCTTGTGATGACATTCTTTCTTGTAATATTCTTTCATTTTCTTTTATATTGTAAAGTAAGAATTTGATTGGTTGATTTTTTTATATATTCCTAGGGCTACATCCCGGACCATCAGGGGGTGGGTGTATTTTCAGAAAAGGGGTCATGATATTTGGAAATACTATAAAATAAAGAATTTAATGGTACTGCTTTTGTGTGTTTAGCGTGTTTTTTTTGTTTTTTTCAGAAAAGGACAATCACTAAATATTTGGCTTTAGAAAAAGACAACTGAACTAGTGCCCATTTTTATGAAGGAGATGAACAGTCTTGTATCAGTTAGAGTAGGCTTAAAGTTTGCTTAAAAACTGAGTCATAGGGACCACGTAGGTTGAGCTGGGGCCCCAACCTCCTAAAAAAGTAAATTTCTTTGAATTTCTCGGCATTTCTTTATTAAATTATAGGTTTTTTATTATCCCCCCCCTAATTTTTTTAATTAAATCATTTGCAATTCGTTTTTATTAACTCACTGATCTTTTTGTTCCATCTTCCATTTATTTCTTTGTACCACAATTTGTTTTTAATTTGTGAATTATTTTTCAACCACTCCCGAATGTTCAGTTACTTCCCACTTTTACCAGTATAGCACAAGGGTATGAGCACTTCCCGAGGCTGTGTTAACTAGGGTTTTAATCTTGGGCGAGACGCGATATTTTTTTTTTTAACTGGAAAATTAAAATTTGGAAATATTTTTTTTTCTAGAATCTGTAAACATAAGTGAAAATTACAGGCAAAAAATCGACTCGTTTTTGAATAATTGGATTTATTTTTAATTGTTTTCCTCAATTCATCGACTTTTTTCGTTTATGCATTTAAACCCTAGACAAATTTAGTGTTTATGTTATGTAAAACCCAACACTTTTTGTGCCCCTCGTGTTCATTTATATTCATATATTCTTGAGAAAAAAAATATCTGCTTTTTAGTTCATTTTGAAAATGAGTTTAATTTTTTTTTTTTACCTCTTTGTACGTGCCTGGACTTGTGAAACCCATCAAATCAGCTTTAGGCTAACATTCTTGAGGTTGAACTGTGTGGTTGAAGAAATAATCTTCTTTTATTTCTTACTTTCTTTTGGTTGGGAGTTATGATTCAAATTACAAACAGAAAAAAGGCATTTTATGTAAAATAACTGCTGTTTCGTATAGGAACTGAAGACAACGATTGAAATATTTTTTGTTCGATAAAGTAAAAACAAAACAAAAATTCTGTCACTCGGAATTCCTCGAATCTTCATGTTGGAGTGATGCAAATTTAAGGCTAGAGGAAGTGAGACTGAGAACGAGCCAATATAAAATTTTAGACGGGAAGGGAGCGATTAAAACTATTTTTTTGGATCTTTTTAAGAAGCTGGATTTATTAAGATCGTTTCTTATTGAAATTTAAGAATACAAAAAAATCTAGTTGGTTATCTTGTTTTCTGAAAAACTCTAAATTTTCCTGTGTTTATTGATTTGCCTTTTATCTTGTACGTATTACTCATCAACTTTTGGTTTAAAACATCAATAATGGCAATTAAAAACAACAACAACAAAATGAGTAAAATAGTAGCCTGAGGTTATATACACGCATCGAAGAGGGGAAGTGGAGGTGTCTTTTTGTTGTGCAGGTAAACCGGAAGCAGAACTTGCAGTTGAATAAATAGGAATTTCTTAAAGGTAAAGAAGCATAAATTGTTATTATTGTTTATTTTTTAGTTCGGTAGGGGACATAAGCCAAGCCTAGACCGGTGTTAAAAACTGAATGGTAGCAAAGTAAATAAAACAGTTCAGGAAAAAAATGATCTCTTAAAGACCGAAGCAAGCTTTAAACTTGTGTGGAATGCACTATAGTTGGGGGAAAATTAAAGAGAGGAGATGTCAAGCCTTTGAATGATTGGGAGTGGGGATGCTGAAGTCAAATAAAACCTGACACATCACTATTTTATCTCTAATACATCACATTATTCAAGAAAATTCGAAGGTAGTGTATGAATGCCAAACTAACTCATCATTAACGGCTTAAATCTTGGAGAAGGGAGGTCCATATTTTTCGACCCGTGCTAAAGAACAGGCAAAGTATGAAAGAGAACGGGGGTCATTGTGAAAGTAAATCGGTTTCCGAATGCCATTGGTCTGAGTAACCCACCGCATGTGCCCGTTCAAGTTCATCTCCAAACAGTTTAGTTAGAAAAATGCCAACTAATATTTAAGTGTTTCAAGGTTTATTGATTTTAATTTTTGCTGTCTAGTATTTACTGTTTAATCTTTTGAAATTCCTTAAAAAATTTTTAACGCGATCACTATTGGTTAACAATGGGAATTATTTTCGATATATTTCCTTGGAGACTCTTTTAATATAATATTGTTTGTTGCATGTTTGAAAATTTATACAATGTTATTTTTTTTCAAATAGACAAGAAAATTCTCTTGATAATGGATATACGAAAGTTTTTTGTGAAGTCAGATTCGGAATGTCTTCAATCAGGCTCATCAACGAAAACACCTATTTTTGGCCAGGCAGTGTAAAAAACTGGGAGAGTTTTAGATCTGGAGCCTAATTTAAAACTACAAGTCTGCCAGGAAGGGTCCTGGGGACATTCAACCCAAAATCCATCTACTTTACATCTATGTGCTAGTAAAGAAAATTTGGTTGTTGGGTGCAATCCAATCTGCGAAAGCCAAAATATGGAAATAGATAAGGAATTAAGATCATCTATAACGCGTCCATACAAAGAAGAAAGATTTTCGAAGAAACGGAGAGTGGTAGTTGAAAATAGAAAGTTTAGGGAGAAGTGGTTTGAGCATGAAGATCTTAAAGATTGGATTGAAAGGTGTCCTTTCAGTAAAAACGTTGCTTACTGTAAACATTGTCAGAAAAAAGTGTTTGGGGGTATGACTCATTTGCTTAGACATTCTGAAACTGTTTTTCACAAGAGAAATCACAAGAGCATGCACAATCAAATTAAAGTAGTAGAGAACAATGAACTAGTTGTAAATCCTAAATCAAAAGAACAGTTTTTGCTTAAAGATAAAGTTCTTAAGTTAGAACTCGCTCTTGCTGTATGGATAGCTTCAAGTAAACAAGATGTACGTATTATGGACACGTTACCTAACGTCCTTAAAGCTTACATTAGTGACTCTCCAACTGCTGAACTTTTTGGATGTGCAAGAACTAAAACCACCAGTTTAATCAAAAATGTGATTGCTCCTTTTGCCATCGAGAAACTCAGTGATAAGCTTAAAAGAGTGAAATTCTCCATTTTAGTCAATAAAAGTACTGACAGGACTGGATCTAAGTTTTTGGTAATTATTTTTCATTATTTTTGCTTTGATTTAGGTGAATTAAAAGAAGAGTTTCCTGCTCCACCCGAGGGTCACGACGCCAGTGCAAATGGTTTGAAGACACTTGTTAATGAAGTACTCAATGACCAATGCATTCCTTACTCAAATATAATTGGCTTTGCTTCGGACAATGCCAGTGTAATGTTAGGCAAACGGAACGGCCTGGCCACTTTAATTAAAAAACAATTTACCCTGGCTTGCCGTAATTGGTTGTGTTTGTCACTCGTTCTCGCTCTGCTCTTCAGTCGCCTGCAAAAAATTTCAATTTGACATTCTGCAATTCAGTCAAGACATCTATAATTACATTTCAGAAAGTGCAAAGCGACAAGCAGAGCTGAAAGAATTTCAGCATTTTCTACAGGCTGCAGAGCATCAATTGCTCTATCCATGTGCAACAAGATGGTTGGTGTTTGAATCAGTTGCCGACCGCTTGATTGAACAATGGGTGGTACTCACAGAGCTTTTTAAGATACCATTCTTAGAAGGAAAGGACATGAGTGCTGTAAATCTTTATTTGGGTTTGGTGAATCCAAAAGTAAAATTGTTTTATTTGTTTCTCAAATACGTTTTACCCATTTCTTAACGTCGACTTTCAGAGCGCGGACGTAAAAGTCCATAAATTAAAGTCTAGTGTTTCTTCTGTTCTTCAAGAAATAGGATCGAATTTCATTAGCGACAGTCAGCTGAGGCCTGGAAAAACTTGTCCATTTATAATGTATTTTTCAGATCCTCGAAATTTCAGGAGTATACATGATACGCATTTTGGTGAAGAATTTCAACTATACGAGCTTGAAAGCATCGAAAAGGGTGCGATCGAGGAGCGCCAAGTGCAACAGGTAAAAAAAAGCTTTTTAGCTTTTTATATCAAGCTACAGTCACAGATACAATTGCGAATAAACCCAAAAGACCCTTTATTGGATCTAGTTCAAAGTCTATCTCCAAGTGTAGCAAATTCCGGGCAAGTGAAGTCAATTGTCCCTTTGTTTAATATGTTTAAAGAATGCTTTCCTCATTTTGACCTTTAGACGCTAAACACAGAGTGGAGACGTCTTTCTTTTATAATAAGTGAGGCAAATTTAGATGTTAAACTGTCTGTAGTAAAGTTCTGGAAGTGTGTTGCCAATTTAAAAGATGGGGATGACAATCCTTTCTTACAATTTTTACCAAATTTCATTCTCACATTGCCGTGTCTACCCCATTCCAGTGATGGAGCTGAGCGTCAGTTTTCTGAGTTAAAAATGATAAAGACCCCACTTCGTAATAGACTCAATCCAAAAACTGTTTCTGATATTATGCATGTCAGAAGAGCAATTCCTGACCCAAGTTCTTAAGAGGTCCCGGATACTCTTGTAGGGAAAGCAAGAAAGTGGAAAAAGTGAACTCCCACGTTAAGCATGTTTCCTAATTGATTTTGCTTGCTTCCCTGTATAAGTATATAATATGTTGTGTCTTATATCTACATAAAAAGGAAGGTTTAAATTAAGCCCTAAACGATTATCTGTTTGAGTTGTTTATCTAAATTATGCAAAATAAAAATGTAATTTTAACTTGTCTTTTTTTTTGAAGTATCGCAAATTACATCCAAATCATAGACAATTTGAGAACAAACTAAGGCACACCTTGTCAGAACTTGAGCAAATGCACACTGTGCATAATATAGCCTACGCATGAATTTTTCATTTCTCCACATTCTCAAGGATTTTTTTTTTTTTTTAGGTGAAAGAAGATCAATTTAATGGTTTATTTTAATTTTTCTTGCGTGAAAACAAAGCGTCATTCAAAGTTGCTAGATAAAAAGGCCAAATTGCACCCGAATCAACTCGATTTTTTCATTGCATAGCTGTTTGTGATGCTAAAGTAAAAAGGTGTCCAATTTATTAATATTTAGAATGGAGGAGGGGTGGTTTTCAAAATTTTTAATTAACATACAAAAAGAAGCATCTTTTAAAAGTTGGAGGGAGGATTAAATAGCGACGAAGACAGTGACGAAGACCACACTGCCTATCCATCATAAGCAATAAGTAGAACAATAGGGAAAATTTTAATATAAAACAGTGGAACGAATGCTTGAATTTTAATGCGAGTTTCTTTGATATTGTTTTTTCTTCGTTTGTTTTTCTGAGGACGGCCCTTGGATATAGGGTCGATATCTGCATTTAAAGTTGCGTTCCAACGTCTAATATAAAAAATGTTCCTATTGTTCAGCTTATTGTTTATGAGGGGGGATTTTTAATGAGATTACAGGAAAATATATTTTTAAAATTTTACCGGCAACAAATGCCCCCCCCCTTTAAGTACCGCCTTTGATAACAAAATTAGGGCACCCAGTCTTGAAAAGAGACTTTCTTATCAAAAGTTACGAAAAAGTTACGTTTTAAGAATTTGTACGGTACGGAATTTTTTGGTCTGGTGGCAACCCTGGCAAGGCGTCCAGTCCTCATTCTACGTCTCTGGTTATGCTTCCACATTACAACCTCGGGCCTGCTATTGTGCCTCCATCTTTCCGGTGTGCACAGAGCATACTAGAGCGTGATATTAATTCTTGATAATCAGATAATTCTGGAAGGAATATTTAGACATGCTAAATCAAAAGGCATCAAATAAAAGTAAGATGTTTTGAGCTATCTCTTTTTTGAAGTATGAGTAATTCTCCAGATTTTTTCTAAGACTGCTATAGCGCTATCGGACCACTATAGTGCTATCGGAGAAATCAAAGAAATCATATATGTATAATTTTCTTATAATTCTAATAATTATTTATAATATTTAGGATATTTATAATATTAATATTTTTAATGTTTGACACTACTACTACTACTAACAACTCACCACAGCACCAAGCCGCCTGAGGTCAACACAGCTACGCACGCTCCTCCTCCACCCCAATCTATTCAAAGCCTCCCTTTTTACACCCGCCCACGAAGTTCCCATTTCCTTTAAATCTTTCTTTATGACGTCCTCCCACCCCAGACAGCGACGACCTGCTTTCCGTTTAGTCCTAGATGGTTGGCCGAAAAGAACAATCTTCGGCAATCTGTCATCCTTCATCCGCGCAACGTGCCCTAGCCACCTAAACCTTTCTTTCATTAAAGCCCTAGAGAGCGGTATTGAACCAAATTTTTCGTTTAGCCTATTGTTTGAAATACGGTCAGTCAGCCGGGTACCCAGAGCATTCCTTAAGCAATTTCTCTCGAAAACATTTAGCAAATCTTCATCCGCTTTTCGGAGCGCCCATGCTTCAGAGCCATATTTGACCACTGTCATCACTGCAGCTTCCAATATTTTAAACTTGGTTTGTAGTCATATCTTCCTATTCTTCTAAAGTTTTTTCAACTGTGAAAAAAAATCCTGAGCTTTGGCTACTCTACTTTTGATATCTTTCCTGCTCCCACCGTCTCTACTAATAATACTGCCAAGGTAAGTGAAGCTGCCAACCTGATCAATCTTTTCATTACCCAACGTCACCTTTTCATCTTCACTTCTTCCTAGCTTTAGTGACTTAGTCTTCCTAACATTAATTTTCAAACCTATTCTAGCACCCTGAACTCGCAAAACCTCTAAAAATTCATTCATTTTGCTCAAACTTTCCTCTAGGATGCTTAAATCATCAGCATAATCCAAGTCCAGGAGACTTTTTCCTCCCCATTTGATTCAGTGGTCTCCCATTGCCTTTCCTGTGCTCCTTAAAACAAAGTCCATCAGAATAATCCATATAAAGGGGGATAGAACACAACCCTGTTTAACTCCTGATTTAATACCAAACCAGCTGCTAATCTCATTTCCTACCTTTGCCACGGCAGTGCTATTCGAGCGCATGGAACCAATCAATTTAATTTATTTTTCTGGTTTACCACACAAGGATAAAACCTTTACTAAAGCTATTCTATCAACAGAATCGAACGCTTGCTCATCATTTATAAAACTGAAGACTAAAGGTGTTTGAAAACTCAGGCACTTCTCAATTATTAGCCTAAGAGTGAATATTTGGTCGATACATCCTCTACATTTTCTAAATCCGCACTGCTCTTCTCTTAAAACTTTGTCTACGGCATCTTTCAGTATAAAAATTATCATATTACTAAGTAATTTACTACCTACAGAAACAAGACTAATGCCTCGGTAATTACCGCACTCACTTTTGTCACCTTTCTTATAAAGTGGCTTATTTAAGGTTTTCCTAAAATCGTTAGGTTCTTCTCCTTTTTCAAAAATCATATTCATAATCTTCAATAACTTATTTCTAATCTCAGAGCCACCATATTTAAGAATCTCATTTACTACCCTATTAGCACCTGGAGCCTTATTTTTCTTTAATCCTTTTAGTACTGTCGCTAATTCCTCCTCACAAAAAAAATCTTCCTTCACATCCAAGGTATCACAAACTTTTTCATTTTCCTCTATATTTTTTCCTGCAATTCTATCTCGGTTAAGCAAATTCTCATCTATACTTAAAACTAATAATGGGCGTGATGAATAAAATCAATAAAATTTTCTACATTTCATGAAATTAAATATTTTGATTTCCAAAATTTTTTGGCTAAGAAAGACACATACTTTGCAGGTGTTTTGAAGGCTAAGAGTCTACAAGATACGTACTTTTTCGATTGAGTTTATTTGGATTAATTACCTATCTGGGTTAACAGCAAAAGGGTATTCTCCAAAATTTATGGGAGGAGCTAATTTTTTTTAGTTTCTTCAAGGAAAATACCCAAAAAAAAATATTTTTCAATGGAAATACAAAAACAGTCATTTTTAAAAATCTAGGGGGACGCAAAAAAGTATTAGCAACACTCCCAACCACAACATTGCCTGTTGTGCCTCATTCAACCCATGATCATCCAGGGATTGCTTAGGAAATTGTCCTACATGATCAACTGTTTTAACCCAAACAGTCCTAAACAAAGGCACTCAAATTTCACAAATGATTTTCGATTTAACTCGGTTTTTTTTTCTTTAATATTACCTCATTAAATTCTTGAGCTTGTTGTAGGGAGATGTAGCAATGCAGAAGTCGAAAATAAAAACCCATAGAACAGAACTTGAGTTTGATTTCCACCAAAATTGGAAATTAAAAGATTTCGGAGCTTGCTGATCGAAAACCACAGACTAGTAATATATAGCAAAATTGTATAAGTCACACGCATTTCTAAAAATAAGAGCGGAGCAAGGAATTTCAATCTATATGATTTGAGGGCCCAAAACCTCGCCCTTGGGCACTTGGGCAAATCGCTTTCGAATCCCAATTTATCACAAGTAGACATCTTCTCTTTTCTACTTTTTAAGGTTTAAGCATTTTCGGGGAATGATCCATGACTAACTTTAAGCTTTAAAAATCATCAAATATTTAGAAAAAGGAGAATATGTGGTGAAAAACTTTCCACACTTAGATTAATAATTAGGAAGTGTCCCAATAAGCAAACCTTTTTATTCCCAATTTTATAGATTATGAATAGGCATATGATTCAGCAAATAGAAAAGCTTTAGAAAAAAAGAAAAAAAACCTTTTTTTTCTCGCTGGGTATTTCCAGTATAGTATTTTCCCCCTTTTTTCTTCATTTTTTGCATTCTATCCACATTTATGTCTTTTTTTTTTCATTCAATATATTTCAAATAATTCTCCTATTTTCTCCTATTATTTCTCCTGTTTTCATAAATGTCTCTTATCTAATTTTTTTTTTTTTTTTTTTTTTTTTTTTTTTTTTTTTTTTTTTTTTTTAGTGCTTTATAATAGTGTCTTATTTGTTTTTTTGGCCCTGTACAAGCTTAGCTTCTTGGGCGTGTTTAAATTTTTAAGTTTGTAACTGTATTGTTTTTTTTTTAGTATTAATAAATTGATTGATTGATTGATTGATTTAGAAAAGGTGCTTGTATCGTGTACTAGACTTGTGCGTTAGAGTGATTAGTGTTGTACAAGAAAGAAATTTACAGCGGTTAAGGCTAGGCCCTGAACCCCCCCCCCCTCCTGCATGAATTCCTCTGTAGGACTAAAATAATAAAAAGGTTAAGATAGGTAGGTTAAAACAGCCAATTTAAGTGATAGTTAGGTTAAGGAAATAATGAGTGAAGCTTAGAACAGATTGGGGTGGAATAACGGGCGGAGCCTCGGGTGGCTTTTTTCTATGGCGAGTTGTCAGTGGCAGTATGACTGTATTGCAATATTTGTCTCGGAGAAATCAACAAGCTCAGAAATGTTCGATACAATTAATCACAAATTGTGAAACAGTTTGTGAAGTAATTAGAGAAACATATAAGCTACTCATGTTCGTTATTTGAAAAATCAAAAATCCCTAAATACTGACTCTAATGAAGCTCAAACACCATTTGTGAAAATGTTTATTTATTTTTTTATTTCGAATACTCATGCTCCAATCTTAAACAAAATATTTAAGCATTTAAGACCCTTTCCTAAACTGTACCACAGTTTATATAATTATCCAGTATGATCTTTCCCTATCTCACCCATTATAAAAACCCGGACCGAGGTGCGAGTGCTCCAGAGAACGTTTTTGCAGATATAAACATAAGCGGCATTAGATCTCTTCACGGGTAGACAAAGAATAATCACCTACGGAACAAGTACTGACAAAACCACTTGGCCGGCTCAACCAATAAGTGGACAATAAGTGCAGACATAAGTGGGAGGAGCTTTTTGTTCGCACCGAGAATGAAGAGCCAGAAATCATCTGCGGTAAACTTACTGGTATATTACATAAACTGTGGACAATACATTTATGATCATGAGTCAAAAGTAGTCCACCATGTTTATATGTTTGAAGTTAAGGTGAGAAGGGTGGCGGTGGAGCAAAGGGCTGAGTTCCAGCACTTTGGCAACTCAAATTTTAGAGACTAAAAAGATTTCACCAAGAATTTTTCTTGCTTAATTTTTCGTAAATGGAAAAGCAGTGTGGTCTAAGAAATTATTTATTTCACCAAGGGCTAATATATCTACCTCCCTACTGAAATGTATATATAAAGGCTCTGATTTGAAATAGGTTATTTGCATCACGTGTAACATTGCCCCTGAGCATAAACAGATCATGGACTACTGGGGTGGACTACCCCTGGAGATATGCTATTTGGACTTCTGATTAAAATTGGTATCTCGGTTAATATTTAAATGGCTATCTTTGAATTTTGGTCTGGTCTTACGTGGGGTTGTGGGGAAACCGAAGTAACAGAAAAACACCACACTTTTTTTAATAATTTGGGTGAGGAAATGTCGATTAGAGGCATGGGCGCCCATAAGCCGAATCTTAGGGGGGCTTACCTAGTCTAATTGGCACGCTTTCAATGCTGTATAATAGAAATCTCAAATCAAAAATATTAAAATGTAAGGTAGCGTTATTCAGCCAAGAGCGAGGGCTGCCCCCTCCCCTTATGGGCACCCATGATTTGAGGGTTATCTGATGTGGTAGGTTTACTAGCGTATTTTCATTCCGAATTGTTCATTTTTTTAGGTTCATTCCAAAAAGGAAAATCTTAAACAAATTACTTTTCGTGGGTATCTCCAACCTTGATGATAGTTATACATCATTAAATATTCACTCTTTACTATGCCAAGAATTAAGGGTGGTTTACAAGGTTTTTGACTGGGGGGGGATTGAAAATAACTCACAAAGTAGTTTTTTATGCCTAGATAGCTGAGTATTTCAGACTTTGCAGTTCTCTTTTGTTTGTTTTTTTTGTAACAAGATAGAGGGAGGGTATTTATATATAAAAAAAAAAAAAACTTATTCGGCATGGAAGAGGTTATATATATATATATATATATATATATATATATATATATATATATATATATATATATATATATATAAAAAAAAAAAAAAAAAAAAAAAAAAAAAATAGAGAGAGAGAGAGAGAGAGAGAGAGAGAGCGACTTACACATATATGTGTCATGTCACAATCAATGGGAAAAACACTTAATTGGCAATGAACAATTGGAAAGAATTGCGGTTTTTCCTTCCTCTTGAACCGCCCACGCATCCGAAGGCAATTCTTGGCTCCAAGAAAAACGTGTATGTAACCATATAACACATTTTAAAAAGTATTAAAACGATATTTCAAAAACAGGTTCCCATATTAGATTGGCTAAAAACCAGTTTTAATCATTGAACAGTAGAACTTACAGCAGAATCAGTTAGACAGACAGTACGGTTGCTTAAATAATCAATAATCACTGTGTATTATATAGCTCAAGTGATCATACTAACAAGATCACCATAGAAGGTAAGTCATATTTGCAGTTTCATCCCGTCTTGGCACTTTCCCTAGAGCATAGGACCCAGAACTGCAGAAAACTACGTTGGAGCCAATGTTCGCAATGAGCCAATGTGAATAGTTCTCCACATTTCTTTACAAATATTTCGGATATTTTCTTCTGCCTTGGGAAGGGCGGTGGGGGGCTTAATTTTAGCCTTATCACTGAAATTGTATCCAGAAGCTAGGACCGTAGAAAACCTCTAAACCGTGTAATGAATACTTCTTCTTTCTTCATATATGTCTCAGATATTGTTTTCTGTTTGGGAAGGGGGGAACGTAACTCCAATATTGTCCCTGAACTCGTATCTAGGAGCTAGGAGAGTAGAAAACCCCTCTTTTGTAGTCGATGTAAAAAGAAAAAAAAACACACTGAAATCGTATCTCTGATTGAATCATAAAAATAACCATATAACCATAGACTGCCTAGTTTACAGGTAACTCAATGACCAATATGACACAATTAACACACTGAGGATAGAAGCAGGGCCGAATTTAAAGCTTTGACGCTTCTAGGCCCAAGCTTTTTCGCCGCTCCGTTTTTGCAAGATTTTCGGGGAAATGCCCGAAAATTCGGGGATAGTGGAAGCACTGCACAGAACGCAACTGATGGGTCACAAGCAATGAAAAAGCGAGGTGATACCGAACTTTCAGCTGCCATTCTTTTGGGACACCAGACAGTTTATAAGTGACCACAGAATTCCTGCGTTAAATTACAATCACTTTACTGTGAATAGGCAGCACGCCGGCGGAGTGCATCTGGCACTTTGATGATAAATCACAGCAGTCCAGTTTCTGTTGAAAAAACATCACTCAGTGATAATCTATTACGTCCCCTGGCATTGTTCGCCCCTAGGCTGCCTCTTCCAGAACCCTATTTAATAGGGAACCGGAAAATTGTTGTCCTAGATGAACCAAAGTATCAGAAATACTACAAAGAGCATTTCAAAGAGTATTTCTAAGAAAATAGAATTTAATCTTAGATATAAAACTAAAAATCAACAACTATGAAAATCCTAGTCTAGCTTAGAATTCGACTTAAATGCAGGGCACCGCCTTTTTCAACACTAAAGATCAAGAGAAGCAGTCTCAATGCTAGATTTGATCCTTTTATTAATGTTTGTTCATATACTAAAATGCTTTATTTTTATAATTTATCTATAACGAGCCAGTGGCCCCAGAATATCGAGAGATGGCAACAAAAATTCTAAATTAAAGCTCAACTGCCCTTTTCAAGCAACAATTGATAGATGACCCACTTTTAGAAACCGTACATACCAGGTGACCCACCCCACGCGTGACAGAAGTGTGTCATACGGTTGCGCAGAGTCTGCCATGTATTGTTCGAAGAGGAGCGAATTTTTGTTCTGCCAAAAATTGGACCAAAAGGTTAAAAAATAACACTGACATAGCCAAGCTGTTTAATCCTTTAAAATGCTTTACATACATTCTAGTTTCCAAGGTCATACTTAACGTGAGGAGACTACTGCCCAATCGACCCAGTGGCGTTTTAGAGGGGGCGAAATGTATTTTCTAAATATAGTGGGGGGGGGGGCAAATTTCTCGTTTTTTTTTCAATGAAGATAACCAAAAAAGGGTATTTTGCAATGAAAACACCCAAAAAGACGATTTTCTTCAAAACCTAGGGGGTAAAAAATCAAGGGGACACATATCCTCCCCTGCTCCCTACCAATCGACGCCACTGCCCTGACCCCCTGCTCTTTGTTCTAAAGGTTAACCTGCGCTTCGCTAAAAGCCAACCAAAAAGTAAAAAAAAAATTGGCGATCGCTAGTGTTTTGTGTACCAACTGTTTTTCAAAATTCAGAAATAAATTTCAAAGTCACTGAAAATTTTCCACAAATTCAATTGTCGCCTGATTGGGCTGGCCTGAGGCTTCTATATCTTAAATCAAGCAAACCTAAATCCAAGGATTCATTTCCAAACCATTGTGATAAACAGTTATCGTTTGAAAACGTATACTGTTTTCTTTAGAGCGCAAGCTAAGCTTTAATGTAAAGAGCCGGGGGTTGAGGGGGGAGCAACGCCTCATATTTAGGATAGTTAATGTTTCTTTTCAGTCTTCAGGTTGATCCCCATCCATTAATTGAGTTCTAAATCATATTGTATTGTTTGAATGATAAAAAGCACAAAAACTGGTACATATAGAGACACTCATTTCCTAAAACTATCGCAAAGGGAAAACAGATGAAAATTATAGAAATTACAAAAATTGTTAAAAAGAAATACAAAGAAAAGTAAATTTTGAATGATTTTGCGCTTCTCTTTTTTAACCATGTATAATAAAGAGTTTATTCCTATGTATTTGTGAATTTTCTGTTCAGCCCTCCCCCCCCCCCCCAATTCAGACTTGAACATGTTTCGTACAAAGGTTATTTAAACTCTATAGTGTGGCCAATTCTCCCAAACTTTATGCTCTGCAATATCTATACTTTCAGAAAATGCCCCTTGTGCTCCCATTTCCTTAGTGGCTATGTTAATCAGAGCCAGATTCCTATAACGAGAAGGCGGAAGGACATCGTACGCTGATACTTTTTTTTTTTTTTTTTTTTTTTTTTTTTTTTTTTTTTTTTTTTTTTTTTTACGAGTAATAGAATTCGTGTTTGTGTTAGAATTCCTGTTGTATTTAGCGTTTTGAGTACCCTAATTTCCAGGAGCCAACGTGGAAAGGTCCACCTTTCCACGTTGGCTTGTACAGTATATTGTACTGTTTAAATGATTAAAAAAAAATACTTTTTCGCATGCTGACCAATGGTCGGCGTTGCGCATGCACCGATCTCCTGATTCACTGCGTTCGGCCGGGAGTGTAATGCGTGTTTAGGAGAAAATCATCAGACGTCTCTCATGTCTTTCCCCCAGATTTCTCCAGGTACCCAATTAGAGCTGAGTCAACTTTGGCTGAGCTTACAGTCACACCGATGACCCCCATTCCAAACCAAATAACCAGCGACAGCAGGACTCGAACCCCTGTTCCCAGGATTTCAAGTCCAGTTCGCTAACCATTCGGGTAGGACGGTTTAAATGATAGTAATCCCAAAAATTTGTTCCCATACAAATATTCATTTCCTGGAGCTATCGAAAAGGAAACGCCCTTGCCTTAAGTTGAGTTCTTAGTAGATTGCACTATCCAACAGTTTTGTTATCTTGCGCGATCAATGACTCAATGACTCAACGCGTTCAATGACTCATCCCCCGAGTGAAAGTATCCCTCGCTCTCTCATTTTCCAGCCGACCAAATAGATATTTCCCTATCCAAGAATATATATATACAACCTATTCCTTTTCTGGGTGACAATTTATGGTAAAATATTATTGTTTTTATTGATATTGTCTTCAGTCGTTATTGTCTTTGTCCTCACTGGCATAATGGCACTTCAAGTTATTTTGATTTATTTCAGCAAAAAAAATAAGCTGTATGCAAAGACAACATTTTTTCAAGGCACATGCAAAGGAGTTAAGTTTTGTTCATCAGTGATTCTGATTTGCAATTAAATTTAAAAAAAAGGGTTTTCTACTGAAAGTAAGGAGCAACATTTAGACTTAAAATAAAAAGAAATTATTCCGTATATGATGGGGATTGCCTTTTCTCAATAGCTCGTTCTTCACGCTAAAGTATTTTAGAGCTTGTAAAAAAAAAGCTTCTTATTCTAATTAAACGGCCCATGTGTTTCAGGAGTCGTTCTCAAAGAATTGGGACAAAAAATCAAACTTTAGCGTAAGGAGCCAGGTGTTGATGAGGGGGGACCCCCCCCTCATATGCGAAATTAATTTATGTTTGTTTTACGTTTCAATGTTGCTACTTACTTTTGGGTTGAAAAAAGCTTCTTTTTTTATTTAATTTTTGATCGTTTTTCAAATAATGCTGATAGTACAGTCAATCTAAGGTTTAATCTCAAACAAATTGCAAAAGTTTTGATTTTGGCACCATTCGAATCGGAAAAAAAATATCCATAACATAAAAAAGAATCGGCCTAAATGGGACGGAGCGAAGTTGGCCGTTTTTCGTCTTTTCTTCTAAAATGACGACCTTTAAAAACAACTTAGTTTGCACGAATAGAAAGTCGATAATAGGTAAATCTGGTAGGTAGAACACAAATACGAACTTTGTTTTTGTTTTTAACGCTCAATTTCAGTTCTCCTTTCCCTCCCACCCATAAATCGAGCGTCAATATAAGTCTGAGAACAATATTACGCGAGGTTGAATCCACATAGAAAAAACCGGACTGCCAATGCAGAGAAGAAGTCGTGTCCATGTCAATTTACCCAACCCCCACCTCCCACACCCTCCACCCTAAACGTGACCCCCCCCCCAAGTTTTAGAATCCAATAAACAACTTCTCACAACTAGGTAAATCATTGATTTTAATTTGAACAGAAAATCACAGGTAATTTAACATTGCCAAAGGATTAGAGATTCATCACATTTATTTAATTCCTATCCTGCGTCGCTTTTTAACGATCCTGGCACGTTCTAAAAGCGAAATAAACCAGAGATGACAAAAGCAATCAAGCGACTTTCAAAAATTGATATTATTGGGAGAAAATTTAGTCTGACTTGCAGCTACGTCTTAGACGGAGGCGCTTTGCTTCACAAGATTCCCTGGGCGAATAAATAAAGATATTCGGAGACCTTAGACCGATACTGGAACTACATTTCATTCAAGTATCCAGACGCCATTATTGTCTTTAATGGCTACGCCATCGCTGCTTCGACAAAAGATATGACTCTTCTTAAGGAAAACTGTGTCACTGGACGGGAAGTACTGTTTAGCCCATAAATGAGACTGGCCACCAAAAAAAGAGGAATTTCTTTCGTGCAAAGAGAATAAAGCCCGTTTGTCAATGTACTCTGATTATTTACATGGCAAAGGTCTGAAAACCATCCAAGCTAAATCTGATGCTGACTTGCTTATTGTGTTTACAGGGGTTCAGCGTTCGAAGACTTAAGACACTTTAGTTATCGGTGAAGATGCCGACTTGTCGGTGTTGTTACTTATCATTATGTTCCTGATCACCACAAGGCCTACCTGCACAGTGAGCCTAAGCCAGTAGTAAGTATATATGGAATTCTGGGGGTTTATGTTCCTTCCAATGCTATTCTTGGGGTTTATGTTCCTTCCAATGCTATTCTGGGGGTTTATGTTCCCTCCCATGCTATTTTAAGGGCTTATGTTCCCTCCCATGCTACTCTAAGGGTTTATGTTCCCTTCCATGCTATTCTATGGCCCTTCCATTGTTATTTTATGGGACTTCTACACGTGATTAAACACGTTATGAAACTACGTGCTATTTGCTTATGTCCTGTTGATACCATTCCAAACGAGCAGGGATTCCCCTCCTGTTCCTAAACATTGCAAAAAAGATAACAGTATGAATGGGGATTCCCCGCACAAATTTGTTTCAACTCCAAGTTTTTCAACCAGAGTGTTTTTTTTCGAGCTGACACCTGTTTTTTAGGCAGCCAATCAGAGAACTTCTTAACAATTCGTCATTGAAATTCCGTATAAAACATTCATGCACTACAATTTAATTTCCATTATGTTTTAACATATTGAACATAGTACACTGAAATTTATTAACTTTGAAAACAATGGATATTTCATTTGTCAATGTGAGTACACTTTCATTCTTTATTTCCAAAAAAAATTCCATTGTTTTCAAAGTTAATAAATTTCAGTGTACTATGTTCAATATGTTAAAACATAATGGAAATTAAATTGTAGTGCATGAATGTTTTATACGGAATTTCAATGACGAATTGTTAAGCAGTTCTCTGATTGGCTGCCTAAAAAACAGGTGTTTAAGCCAACCACTTCATGTGTAATGTGGGGCATCAAAGCCATCGTTAAAAACATTGGGACTGA
The DNA here is from genome assembly GCF_049724085.1 of Artemia sp. Qi Xiang Cuo. NCBI lineage: Eukaryota > Metazoa > Arthropoda > Branchiopoda > Anostraca > Artemiidae > Artemia > Artemia sp. Qi Xiang Cuo. Next base: position 78,781,555 of record NC_142799.1, on the reverse strand, counting down.
AATCAGCAAACTACTCCCTTTTGCTCACTCAATTCTTGGCTGCGATACAACTTCCCCGTGGACCTGGCAAAGGAATTGCGCTTAAACGGCTGAGAGTCAACGAACAGTTTACGGAAAATGCTTCAGCATTTTCCAGAATTGATGCTTCGAAAAAAGAGATTAAAGCAGCGGGAGAGGCTGTACTTTCTATATTGCACGGTGGAAAATCTACTGACAATCTTGACAGTTACCGACACCGAGTCTTTCAGCAGAAAGTAGCAACGTCCACAACTTTCACCCATACCCAAGATTGCCTCATACTTCAACAGAAGCATTATTTTATTGTTTCCGAACCTATATTCTACAAGATTGAATTGGGCTTCAGAGCACTGCCCTTGATCGTGAGACTTGGGGATGGAACCTCCAGAACGGCACACTGTATCTGGTCCTCGCGGATCTTCCAGCGGCACCAAAGAAAATTCTCATCGTCGTGAAGTGTGGCTGCCAGGGACTCTGTGATAGTGACCTGTGAAATTGTCATCGAAATGGCAACGAATGCAACATTGCTTGCAAATCCTGCAAAGGACCTAGTTGCTCTAGTGCTCAGGTCCAAATCGAAGATGAAGAAGACATATGATTAACTAAATAAATGTGATGAATCTCTAATCCTTTTGGAATTTCAAATTACCTGTGATTTTTTGTTCAAATTAAAAGCAATAACTTACCTAGTTATGAAAAGTTGCTTATTACATTCTAAAAATTTGGGGTGGTCACGTTTAGGTGGAGGGTGTGGGAGATGGGGGTTGGGTAAATTAACGTGGACACGACTTCTTCTCTGCATTATATCGAGGCTTGATTTATGGGCGGGAAGGGGGGCCGAACATGAGCGTTCTAAATAAAAACAAAGTGCATATTCATGATCTACGTACCAGATTTACCTATTACCAACCTTTTATACGTGCAAATTCAGTTGTTTTAAAAAGTCGTCATTTTAGAAGAAAAGACGAAAAACGGTCAATTTCGCCTCGTCTGATTTTGGCCGATATTTTATATTGATATTTTATCATTGATTCAGACTTCGCTGTGTTAACACCATAGTTTTTTCGGATATAACCCTGCTCAAGCTGTGAAATTTCCCCGTAGAGTTTCATTTTGGATTTATTTTCATAAGCGGATTATCGTTTTGCTGGCTATTTCAAATTCCCTTGGGACAGTAAATTTTCATTGCCAGTCTTCAGAGAGTAGACACCTGTTTTTTTTAGACTTGTTATTTCACCAACAAGAACTTAATTAATTCAGTGACCTTCAGCAATTATAAAAGTTCACAATTAAGACCGGTATATATATTTTTTTTTATTTTTTTTTTCCGATGTGCTTCTTGATAGACTGAATTTCCAAACAAGAGATGTTTACTATCGGAGATCTTGCTTTAGCCAAGTTTGTTAACTACCCCCTTTGGCCAGTTACTTGGAAGAAATTTCACCTGAAATGGGCCGAGTTATCTAGTATTCTGCTACGGTACTCATGACAAGCAGACGCTTAGGTGGGACAATAGCGTTGTCCCACCTAAAAACGTGGGACAAGCGTTCACAGAAGTAGGGACTTTCCCCAATATACAAAAAGAGTTTACAAGAACAGGGACGTCTGAAAATTCTTCTATTTCGTCTATTTCTGGACTTTTTCAACAGTTAGCTGCGACCCAGAAAGAAGTTATGATAACTAAGACTAAGCTAGTGGCAGATATAGAAAAACGTGTTGCAGAAAAAATAGCGCAAAACATTGGAACTGGGTCTTCTGGTGCTGTACAGATAAATAGCCAAATTATCATTGCAGAAATTTATGATGCTATAATGCTAGATTTTAATCCGAGGTTTGAGCATTGAAAACTTACTTAAAGGACTAAAGAGTCAAATTGAAGCACTAGAATATTGTATTTTTACAATGGAGAACAAGCTTGATGATTTTGAACAGGAAGCTATGCAAGACTGTCTGATATTCTCAGGGATAAGACAGACACCTGGCTCAGATCTTAATACGACTATCCTAAACCTTGTTAAGTCAACTATGGAAGTTTTGACTATTACTAGGGAACATTTTGTGTCGATTCAGCGTTTCAGACTCTATAGAAGATTCTCAAAATTTAGCCCGCAGAAACCCAGACCCTGTGGCCCCAGTTTCAGTGAAGTTGGTATCAAAAGAACTTGCGTACTAAGTGTTTAAAACTAAATCAAAATTAGGTGGATCCGGAATTTATGTCAGTGAATATTCTTACGAAACGTAGAAAGGCAATATTAAATAGTGCACGGGACAAGTTCGGTGTGAAAAATGTTTGGACAGACAAAGGTTGCATTTTCGCAAAATTACTCAGCCAAAGCGCACCGCGCCAGCTCTATAGCCTAGCTGATACTTATTGAATTTGTCATAGTTGATTTAGTTAGAAGTGTCTTTTTTTACCGCTGTTGTTGCTCAATTATTATTTTTTTTTTTTTTTTGAGTGGATCTTGTAAGGATGATGGGTGATATTTCTCACTTGCGATTTCTAGAGAGCAATCGATGTTCTTTATGATAATTTACTTCCGGAAAGTATAAATACTGATTTTTCCCAGCAAAGAGATAGTTGTTATATGGATGTCATTTCTTCGAAATTAGAGGTGAATTCAAGGTCGTTTTGCCTGTGTCATTGGAATTGCCATGTAACTTCAACATATTATAAAATTCTCCAGTCAATTGATAATGTGAATAGTAAATTTGGTGTAATTAGCCTTTGTGAAACTTTTTTAACTTCTCAGCATGTTCTGTCGTTATATAAATTTCCAGGATACAGGCTTATTGTAAGGAATAGAGAGAGAATTGGACGTGGAGGTTTGACATTTTTGGTTAAGGACCATTTTGTTGCTAAAATAAGTGAAGACCTATCAGTTTGGATCGAAGGTAAGGTAGAATCTCTTACTTTTGAGCTGGAAGTTGGTGGAAAGGATGTATTGATTACTGAGGTTTATAAGCCGCCGAGTACAGTTTAGGAGGAGTTTGAAAATGGTTTTAGTAGTTTAATGGATGCAGTAGAATTGAGAAATCTGGATTGCATTTGCATGGGGGATTTGAATTTTGATCTTCTAAGTTTATACAATGATAATTTAGATTTTTTTAAACCTTTTCTCCAGTTAAGATTTTTATCGATTAGTTGGGATTCCGACTCGTGTTATAGGACAGTCAGCTACGCTTATTGACAATATTTTCGTGCGATCCCAGGTACTACATAGCTGTTATGCTGACGTTATAGTAAGTGAAGCTCCCGATCACTTTCCTATAGTAGCAGTGACTTCATATCAATATGCGATAAAGCAGAATAGAACAAAGGTTAGAAGAAGGCAACTAAAAAAAGAAAACCTACAGAAGTTTAGAGAGGAACTAAGTATCGTGTCATGGAAACCAGTGTATGAAGAATCTGAAAGTGCTTCTGCGCCATTCGATATGTTCATGGACATATTACAGCCATATTTGACAGAACTTGCCCAGTAAAGAGCATAAAGGTGAGGAAAAAGGATCCCCGGAAACCTTGGGTAAATATGGAGCTACTAGACTTAATTTGAAAAAAAATACATTATATTTAAGTTACTTAAATAGTAACCATAGTCAAGATCTAACTGAATTTAAACAAATCCGTAATCAAGTAAATCGGATATGGCAGTCTTGCATCTGCAAAAATAATGTATATAAATTTAAGTAAAATAACGGAAATACGAAAGAGACTTGGAATATTATAAATGAAGTCGAAAATAAGAACAAACAGATCGAGATTCCTGCTAGTCTGATCTTTGATGGTAAATTGGTTGATGGAAATGATGAGGTAACTAATTTGTTTGGTGAATATTTTTCTAAGATTGGTGAATCAATAAGTGAGAATCCATACGATGAAAATAATGAAATTAATGAGACGTTTGGTGATGACAGGGGAGTTGGACTGGAAATGTCTGCAGATGAAACGAACGTTGAAGAATTAAAACAGATAATAGGATTGTAAAAATCAAGTTTTTCAGGGAATGATGGAATTAATCTGAAAACGTTCAAGCATGTTATGGTATATTTATTGCATTGTATTGTTTATTTGGTTCACCTTTCTTTGAAGAAAGGTGAATTTCATAATCGGCTGACAGAGGCTAAAGTTATTCCGTTTCACAAAGGGGGTTCAAAGACAGATCCGTCTAATTGGAGGCCGATTTCAATATTGCCCCTATTTGCTAAGATGTATGAAAAAGTGATGCATCGACGACTTTATAGCCATCTTACTACTTACGGTTTTCTTAGTGATACCCAGTTTGGATTCAGAAAAAAACAAGCCGCAATACATGCAGTCCAGCACCTAACAGATTTCATTAATAGTGCTCTCGAAAAAAGTGTACGGGTACTTTCAGTATTTATAGACTTTAGAAAGGCTTATGACACGGTGGTTCATAAAATTTTATTGCGTAGGCTAAGCCCTTTAGGGATCCAAGGCGTTATTCTGAAATGGTTTGAATCATATCTTAATCAGCGTATTATTCGAGTTTGTATTTAAAATTTTATTTCAAAAATTTGTATCGTTAATTCTGGGGTGCCTCAGGGTTCCGTGCTTGGCCCACTTCATTATCGAATTTACGTTGATGCCATGCATTTTTATATATCAGAAGTACTGATAACGTCATTTGCTGATGACACGGTGTTTACCATTACAGCTACTTGTCTGAACCAGTTAACTGAGAAGACAAATAAGGCCCTCGCTGAATAGACAAGTTTTACAAATTCTAGTTATTTGGCAGTGAATATTTCAAAAACAAATTTCATGACATTTTGTAGAAATGGAGTTTCATATGTTTTAGATAATAAAATTATTTTTAAAGCATGTAAATGGTGTTAAATACTTGGGCTTTAGTTCTGATTTTAATTTAAGTTGGAAATCACATTGTGATCTTGTGGCAGTTAAGATTTCAAGAGGGTTGGGTGTGATAAGAAGACTGAAAAATCAACTACCGTCAAATGTTTTACTTTTACTATTTCATTCTATTGTTAGCCCTTATTTTTCGTATGGCTGCATGCTATGGACTAGTAGTTTTATTTCAAGTTTTAGAAAGGTCCAAATTTTAAAAAATAAAATAGTTCGTATTTTAGGTAATTATGTTCAGTTTGAAAATAGCACGTTGAATTGCTTTACAAGTTTGAAAATTTTAAATATTTATCAATTACGGGATTACCAGTTAGCAATATTTATTTATCAATGTTTGAATAAGTGTTCACCAGAGGTATTTTGGGAAATTTTTGTAAAAAAAAAACCTTCTGTTTTTGTAGATGGCAGTTGTAAATTTGTTTGTATTTTTATGTTAAATAAATTAATTTGATTTGAATTTTGATTTGAAAAAAATGTTTTAGAGAATTTTCTTCGGTTCCAAAGATACCAAAACAAAAACTTTTGCAATTTGTTTGAGGCAACCCCTAAAATTAGTTTAGATTGACTGTACTACGAGGAATCCAGCTTCTCTTCATGGAAAATTCCCTTCCCTCACAAAAAGTGAAGTTTCTCCCGTGTAAAATACCCCCCCCCCCCCAGTAAAATTACCCCGGATAATTCCATCCTCTCTAAAAATCTTTCAGGGAATTTCTTGCGGATGATTCCGCCTGAAAAGTTCTTATTGGCATACTTTCAATTCAAAAATACTTTAATTTCTGATCGTTTTTCAAATCATGTCAGATATTCCCCCTCCGTGGAAAATTTGTCCCGGAAATCCACCACCCCTAGTGGACTGTTGCTCCCGCAGAAAATTCCCCCAAAGATAATTTCTTCCGCGGATAATTCTCCATGGAAAACCCCTCCAGACAACCCCAAACCCGCTGAAAATTTCTTCCGGAACATCTCCACATGTTAAACTTAGTCGACAAAGTAAGACAAATAGATAAGAATTTTGTATAGGAATTCGGGCAAATTCTCCCAGTGTAAAATTTTCTCCCAAAGAAAGATGTCTATACTCCCAATAAAAAATACGATACGTAAACAATGGGTGAATTTCGTAACTAACACCCCTTTCCCCAGGTCCTCTGGGAGGTCATATTATCCCCAAAGGCATAGTTATTGGACCTTTCAACCATGCTAAACAAAATGGTTATCGCAAAATTTTGATTGGACGACTTTGGGGAAAAATGGGGCGTGGAAGGGGGGCTAGTCCTTAAAATGGGCACTAGAACTTTCAATTCCCGACCAAATGAGCCCTTTCCCGATCTTCTAGGATCACTGGTTCGAAATGATGACTCCTGAAAAAAAAAATAAACACGCATCCGTGATCTCTCTTCTGGCAAAAAAAAAGAAAATATGCAAATTTCCCCATTTTTGTATATAAAAGCTTGAAACTTCTACAGTAGGGTTCTCTGATGTGCAGAATCTGATGGTGTGATTTTTATTAAGATCGCTTGACGTTTTGGGGGTATTCCCCCCTTTTTCAAAAATCCGGCAAACTTTGTAACGTTTGGTGGTTAACGTTGAACTTAATGAACTTTAAATATTTTAAATCAGCATAAGAATTTGCTGACCTCAAACAAATGCCTCAAACAAATAAGAATGGTTTGAACTCAAACAAAGTGCTATAAAAAAAACTCTTTCACTATCTGGCTAAAAAATATGTGCTGATGCTGAATCCGAGAAGTTTGCCACTCTAGGCCTTTCACAAATTTGAGTTTTTTGAGGTTGACTTTGGGGTTAACGTAAAAACTGTTGACTGACTAAATACCAGCAAATGTGATTAGATGTCATTTCTACGATGTCATTATATTTTTGGATATTACTAAAGCGTTTGACTCTGTTGATCATGATATACTAGTTCAAAAGCTATATAGTAGTGGTATACGTGGTGATTTTTTAAATGTGATAGTTAGTTTTCTTAGTGGAAGGACTCAGTGTGTCGTGATGGATGGAATTACATCTAAAATTGAATATATTTCGATTGGAGTACCCCAGGGTTCCGTTTTGGGCCCTTTGTTGATTTTGGTTTATATTAATGACCTTTGTAGAGCTTCAAGTAATGTGTCTTGTTCTTTATACCTTGATACTTACGGTACTAAAGGAATTCTACCATGTTTTGCTGATGATGCCCATTTCACCGTAGCTGCTAGAACTGAAAATGAGTTGATGACTATATTGAAACAAGGTATTTCTTCGATTGAAAAGTGGATGCGAGTAAATAAATTGAAACTGAATCATAATAAGTCGAATTTTTTGATTTATGGTAGAATTACTGGACATTATCCATGGATTAATAATATAGAAGTAGGGCACCATACTATTGTAAGATCTACTAGTACTAGATACCTTGGTGTTATAATTGATGAAAGCCTTAGTTTTAAAGACCATATTGCATCTGTTAACAGCAAATTGTCTCGTAATATTGGTATTATGGGTAAATAGGTATCTTTTTCCGTGTGAAATTCTGAGAATGTTGTATTTTTCTATGGTTCACCCATATCTCATTTACTGTTGTATGGTTTGGTCGAAAACATTCGTAACTCACCTCCATCCGCTCTGCGTAACACAGAATATGGCAATTAGAGTTCTTTATGGTAATCAAATTGACCTATCTGCATCGGTGAGGCATCTTTACCGCGAGTATAAAATTCTACCGTTGGCAGGAATATGTCTATTCTATAATGCTCTGTTTATGTTTAAATATTTAGCTTCGGAGTTACCATCATGTTTTTCAGGAATGTTTAGTCTTGCGTCTACTACTCACGATCATTTGACACGATCTTCTCAGTTGGTGCGAAGACCAGCTATGGTCACGTCTAGGTCTAGGTTTTCAATTCGCCATGTTGTTCCGTTAGTTTGGGAGAGTTTGCCAGAGGATTTGAGGAATGATGGGGGTTTGCAGGATTTTCGTAAGTCGCTAAAGAACCATTGTTTTGATGTGTATATTTTGAATGGATTATTCCACGCCACTTAAGTTTTGTTTTTGAGGAGGGTTTAGTTGCAGCTGAATTTTATTATAATTATTATAATTTTGTTGGGTGTTGTTTGGTGGTTCGTTGGTTTTCGGGTCCGGTAATTTTAGCTATAATTTTTATTTTTTTTTTTTTTTTTTTTTTCTATTTCTTTTTTTTTTCTTTTTTCTTTTTTTTTTCTTTTTTGGTTTCTTGGTTTTTTGATTTATTAGGTGGGTTTTCTCCCGCACAAGCATTGCTTCAGGGAATCGATGATGTATATATATTTTTTTTTTTTTTTTAAATAAACCCATTGTTACTTTACGCTTTTTTTTGCTGATGAACATGAAACTAAATGTTTAAAGTCAAAAGAATTGTTTGGGGCTTAAAGCTTTGAGACAGAAAGTGAGGTTGGGGAAGAGGTTCTAGAAAAATTGTGAAAAAAGGGTGTTAACCTCAAACAAATTGCTATACAAATGATTCTTTCACTTCCCAACTAAAAAATATGTGCTGAGTTTTTTAGGTTGAGGGTGAATTTTTTAATGTAAGGAATGCCGTCCTGAAACGAAAAATTCCGAACTTAGGGAGTGGTTTAGGGTTGTGATTTAACATCCCTAATACATCAGAACATTACAGCAACTCTAGCCTGCTAATTAAATAGCCTGCTTTTTATTCTAGGTGCGGAGAATGATCACCTTGTTCTTACTTTACATATCAATTCATACAATAGTATGCTTTACGAGTTGGGAAGACTACAAAGCATCATTGAATTGGACCTTCAAAACCCAAGAGGAGGAAGTATTCAGAAAAAGTGAATACGAGGCAAGTATAAAAGATATTCTCGGATATTTACAATTCAGTCAACAAGATAAAGTCTTGAGACTAACAGTCAACAAGCTCGCCCTTCTAAGCAAACCAGAAAGGGACTTCCTCAAAGGTACAAGGATACCAAAGGGCGTGAAGCCAGAAAAATCTAAAGGGTTCCGGCCTAAGACATCATTACCAAGTTATGTGGATTATCGAAATTCTAGTTGTATGCCACCAATAAAAGATCAAGGGATATGTGGCAGTTGCTGGGCATTTTCAGCAACTTCAACCGTCGAATATTATAATTGTAAGCGTTTTCGACGACTTGCAAGACTTAGTGAGCAAAATTTAGTAGATTGCAACGATGTAAACAATAACTGCTTCGGTGGTTTTTACACTGGTGCTTGGGATTACATTCAAAACCTTGGACAATGTCGTGAATCGACATATGCCTATGTATCAGGAGAATCAGGGTTGCCAGAATCGTGTAAAAGATCTATTTGCAATATCGGAGGCTACGTTCGGTCTTACAAGGCTATAGAAAGTGACGCAGTTGCAATGGCAGACATTGTTGCCAACGTAGGACCGATAAGTGTTGCTATAGATGCAAGTTTATCCTCTTACGATTTTTATTTAAGTGGTGTATATCGCGACCCCAAGTGTACAACAAATGTGAATCATGCAATGGTGATTGTGGGATACGGTGAAACGTCTGATGGTATTCATTACTGGATTGTTAGAAACTCTTGGGGGAAATGGTGGGGTGAGGACGGATACATGCTAATTGAACGCGGTGTGAATATGTGTGGTATAGAAGAGTACCCATTTTATCCTCTTCTCTAGGTTTTGAAATCTCTATATTTCACAAACAATTATTTAATAAGTATTTTTATATTTTTTACTTGTTACGTAATAAAAGACGAAATGGTTTTCGGCCAGTATATTGGAGACTAAAAAAATGAGCATTTTGACAAAAAATATTTCAAAAAAATTACCCTTCAAATGCCTTTCAAAGAGGGTAGCCTCTACTCTGCAGATACAGCTTGCATATTCCATAGTTTAAGCCTTCTAATTCACGCAGCTAGAAATAATTTTAGACATCCATATTGACGATGGCAGCTTCTGTCATATTGACAGAAGGCAGCAAAATTTTATAGCAAAAAAATTCACTCTGTTAATTCAAGACCTCTAAAGAAAGAATACAGTCTGGTGCAAACTTTTCAATGTAAAGGGCACGCAATTTGCACGATACTCCATATATTGACATAGCAAAATGAATAGTACCCAAAAGCCTTCAGATACATTTTTTAGATTGATATTTTAGACTAGAAACTCATAAAGAAGTAACACCTTTGATGTGAATCGTGCTCCCCATGGACCATAGTCCATCTTTTTCTGCCAGCTTTTGTCTTCGTGTTACTACCAAGTGATACACGAAATATTTAGGCGGATATAGGTTTGATCATCAGGGAAGGGGAAAGGGGGTCAGAGAATTGTTTAGGAATTGAAGAGGTCAAAAATAGCGGAGGTACATTTTCTATTCGTAAGCTTTGAATTTGAACAGGTGGAAAGGGAAAGGATCCTCCGCATCAATAGAGAGGAGGAGGGGAGATTTACCCTGTACTTCCTGTCTGGAGATATTTTTTTTTAAGACAGGCCTGCACAAAAAGAAGAATAAAAGAATCCAACCAAAATTATAAAAAATAGGGTAAAACACTGAAATAATAGCAAAAAGGAAATTGCCTATCAGTTGAGTTTCTATAAACTATCTGTAAAATGTAGGAAGGGTAGCAGTCTTATGCTACATCAATAAAATGCCAGGGAGGAAATGGAGGATCCAGTATTTTTGCTATAATTCAAATGGATCTAATCCTCCGTGTCCCCTATATTTGTTCATTTTGAACAAATATGAACATATATATACTATATATACGTTCATTTTGAACGAGTAGATTTATTGCTCTAATGGGCTCCATCGCCTGAAAATTCATATCTACAAACATACTTACGGTAATTGGGTGCCTTCTAAGTTTCAAAGTGGCTCTATGCTTTCCAGTGAAAAGTTTCTTTTTTATCTTAATTCAACTCACATTTGATTTGTTTACAACGTACATTTTTACTCCTTTCATACGAACAAAACGCGCTACCACGTGGGAATAGATCCTTGGCGCACCCCAGATTGGCGCAAAACAGAAATAAAAAGAAATCTAGAATCTGGAATTGCTAGGATGGGAGAATTTCATAGGGCTTTTCGGCGTCACAAAGTTCACTTAGCCGATGGATTGTAAGATTCCCCGAATATGATCTTCGGTTGTCAACAGCAAATGCACACCAAGTCACATCCTAGGTGAAACGGTTTGGATAACTAAAAATATCCTCAGTGACAGTAAACAATAGCGCAGATCAGTAGCCAATCAAACACAATGTAACGTCAGTTACCCTTACTGGTCCCGCTTGTTCAAGGGTTAAGGATAATATTATCCCGGGCCGTGTCCAGGTTTATCTTGGTAGGGGGGGAGATTGCCAAAAGAATCTCTTCAGGAGGTTTATTTAAAAGAATCTTTGTTCAAAAGAGGTGGACTTAAGGGGTTTTTCACCTTCATTTTCAAAACCAATTTACGAGTCAGAGAAATTTCTTTCTTTTTTTGTAGAAATTAACTAAAAACACTCCGAAAAATAAGTTTAAAAAAAAACGAGCCATATTAAACTTAAGACCAGCAAAAACAAACTCCTATAATAATTCAAACTTGGAACGACCAGAAATTACTATTGAAGAATAAATTAAAACCAAAACGACCAGAAATTAAATTGAACGAACAAAAAAAACGTAAAACTAAAAAACTTAAAACATTAAACTTAAAACGAACCAAAATCACTACAAAGCCCACTGCGTCATGTGCGTTTTACTGAAAACAATATGTGTTTTGAACATTCTTATAAAATCAAAATGAATATTGATATATAATGGTGTTAGTCATTAAAAAAATGCTCAACAGTTCAAGATTTTATTTCACTCTAATTTTTATTTTTATTTTCAATATTGTAAGCACAAAAGAAATTAGTTTTCAGTAAAGCGCAAATGACGCATTAGGCTTTAGACTTTTACAGTTAGGGAACGGGGCAGTACCTAAACTCTTGTTATGCAGTGAATTTTTTGTTTTAAGTTTGATTTGAATATTCAATTTAAGTTTTACTCTCTTTATAAATTATTTATTTATTTATGTTAGTGCCTGTTGTATGTTTGTTTGTTATGATTGTTTATTTAATTTATGTTCGCTTGGGCTTTCATTCATTCTTTAATATTGATTTCGGGTCGTTTTGAGTTTGAATCATTTAAGTAATTTATTTCTTCTTGTCTTAAGGTTAATATTGCTCTTTACTTTTTTTTGAAAAATTTATTTTTCGGAGTTTTTTTATATTTATTTCTGTTCCGTTTTTTATTGTCAAAGTTTTTCAACGTTTCTCATTTAAACATCAATATTTTTTTCAACTATTAAAGTTTCATCAAAGTATCAAAACATCAAATTGGTGCTTTTTTTCAACACTAAAGTTTCAAACTTCAACATCCTTCTCAACATTCCCTGAAAGTAGTCACAAATAGGTGTAGTAGCAATTGCAAGCAGTCGCTACCACAGTTGCAAGTTATCACAGCTGGAAGTAGTCGCAGTTACAGTCAAAACCAGTCTCACTTGCAGCCGCAATAATGTGAGGGAGACTGGCTGCCTTCCGACCACTTTTTAACAAACATCTTCCTCAACATGCTCTGAAATTTTAAACTTAATACACTAAGCTGTTCTTGTTATATGGCAGAGATACCTTTTTAATAAATAAGATGCACATAGTATCTTCAGATTTATTTTAACAGACCCCTCATCATTCCCCGAAGTTTCACTTCAATACACTTCGTCTTTTCGAACACACTTAGATTAAAAAAGATCCTCCTTTTTTGTAATAATAAATCTTGGATGTAAAAAAGGGCAAATTGCATTATTTACAATCCACACTCTAGAGGCTGTGGGGGGCTTTGCATTTCTGGAAGCATAGTTGACAATTTTTGACAAAATTGTTTTTTTCAAAATTTTGATCAGTAATTAGGGGGGAGTATATAAAAAGAGAAGGGAGGCTGTTTAACCTCCGATGGCTCTTCAACATCGGCTGAAATTTTCAACTTAATACCCTTAGCCATTCCTTAGATACTGATGATACGAACTTCTGACAATCAGGACGCACAGAGTGTGTATTATTGTACTCAGCATCGCTCTCCAAAGCTGTAGGGGGATATATCATCCCCATAGGCATAGTTATTTGAGCTTTTGACTATTTTGAGCAAGATTTGTATTTCCAAATTTTTATCAAATACTGTTGGAGGGATTGCAACTAAAAAGACATGGAAGATGCTGGTGGCCCTCAAACCACTTATCCCCTCAACATGTCCTGAAAGCTTCAACTCAATACCTCAGCCGATCTTAAAATATTGCAGATCCTCCTTTTTAAAAAACTGGATGCACGTGGCGCCTTTTGATTTAGTATAGCATACTCCTCAAGATTCTCCAAGGTTTCACCTTAATGCCCTTAGCCTTTTCGAATACTCCCAGATCCCCTTTTCCTAATGATAAATCTTGCATGTAAACAATGGGCAAATTGCACAATTTACAATCCTTGCCCCGATGCTATGGGGGCATGACATTCATGGCAGTATAGCTTTTAAACATTTTGACTACTTTGCACAAAATAACAATTCCTCGATCGGTGTTGAGCAGAGGGGGTACCTAAAATGAGCAGACAGGGAGGGGAGGGTCTGAATAGCCTTAAATCTCTCTTCATAAATCTCCGCAACATACTTGGAAATTTTCAACTTAATACCCTCATTCGTTCTTTAGATATTGCTGATTTTCCTTTTTCACAACCAGCGAACATGTGTTTTGATTGTGTTTGGCATCTCTCTCAATATCTCCTTAAAGTTTCGCCTTAATATCCTAAGCCTTTTTGGAGATCCAGGATCAAACATGCCCTCTTTCCCAACAAAAATCCTTACATGTTAACAATGGGCTAATTGTATATCATATAGCCTTTGCAAGGAGGCTGGGGGAGGTGTGTCAACCCCAACGGCATAGTTATTTGACCTTTGAACTATTTTGAGCAAAATGGTTATCTAGAAATTTTGATTTGATGCATTGGACAAAAAAGCACGTGGGGGCCGCTGGTTGCCTTTTGATCACTTTTGATTCTTAAAAAGGGCACTAAAACTTTGAATTTCCAATCAAATTAGCTCCCTACAAAGTTTATGCGACCACACCTTCCATAAAAACATTATCTGTTAACAATAAGCAACTTGTATAACTTACAACCTTTACCTCGGGGACTGGGGGGGGGAAGGGTTGTTCAGCCCCCGAAGCATAGTTATTCGTACTTTGGAATATTTTGAAAAAAATAGCTATCCCAAAATTTTGACCAGATACATTTGGTAAAAGAGGGCGTGGAGGTGTGGGGGCTGGTTGTCCTTTGATTACTTTGGACTCTTAAAAAAGGAACTTCTATTTCGATTTCCAATTGAATGAGCCCCTCCTAAGCTTATACGGCCACCTCTTCCACAGCCACCTTGTGTACTTATCACTGAGCAACTTGCATAAGCTATAGCTCTCGCTGCGGGGCTGTGAGGGATTGGTCAATCCCTGATTTACAGTTATTGGACTTTTAGACTATTTTAAACGAAATGACTATCTCAAAATATTTATCGGATGCATTTGAAGGAAAAGGGCGAGGGGGGAGGCTGTTTACCCTCAGATCACTTTTGACTCCTAAAAAGAGCACTAGAACTTTCGATTTAAAATCGAATGACCCTCCTCTGAAGTTTATATGACCATCCCTTCCACAAAAACCTTATATATAAACAATGGCCAACTTGCATAATTTACAGTCCTTGCCCTGGGAGCTGTGGGGGGTTTTGTTAGCGTTGCCTCTGTTAGTCTTCATTCCTGCATCTTTACGACCAATTTACGAGCCGGAGAACTATTGGAACGCGGGGTTAAGACACAGTACCCCCCCCCCCCCTTATAAGCCTCGCTCCAGCCGCATAATATTAACACTTGTGGACAAAATGAAAATTACGCACGACACCAAGGCCAAGTATGTTTCCCGTCCGTAACTTCTGAGCTCAACAATGTTCAACTTTCAAGCAGGAAAATGCAGGTTCTGAGCATTGTTCAAAAACAATGTTCAGCTTTCAGCCATTCAAGATTATGCTTTAACGCTTAATTTTATGTCTTACCTGAGTCAGCTCAACGACCCGGTATGACTGTTATTTCCATTATTCACCAATGAAGAGTTTAAGACACAATTAATCCTAAAAAAAGTTCAGTTTCGTGCATTATTTTTTATTTCTTTTACAATTACGTTGATTTTTTTCTTTGATTAATTATTTATTTTTTGGTAATCTGATTGAAATTTTGTTTTATATTAGTATATTATTTATTTATATTATTTATTTTATTTATTTTTATAGTATATTATTTATTTATATATATTTATATATATTTATATTATATATTTTTATATATTATTTTATATATTATATATTTATATATATTTATATTTATATTATATTTTTATATATATTATATATATTTATATTAATATATATTTATATTATAAACTTTCTTAGAAGTACTTGTCAGTAACATTCACTTGTCTCCTGAATAAGAAAAAAAAAGTAACCTGAAATCACATAAAGAGGAAAACGTGAATAAAAAATGTAAACGTAAATAAAAAAAACGTAAATAAAAAAATGTAAACGTAAATAAAAACGTAAATAAAAAAAACGTAAACATAAATAAAAAAACGTAAATAAAAAAATGTAAACGTAAATAAAAAAACGTAAATAAAAAAATGTAAACGTAAATAAAAAAATGTAAACGTAAATAAAAAACGTAAATAAAAAATGTAAACGTTAATAAAAAAAACGTAAATAAAAAAATGTAAACGTAAATAAAAAACGTATATAAAAAATGTTTTAAAATGCATCGTCCAATGCTTCACGTAATGTTCAAAACAGGGCAAGAAGCCTATATCCCGTCAAGTTTATCAGGTTTATCAGGCGTATCATGTTAATGAGGTTTATCAAATTTATGAGCTAAATCACTTTATCAATTTTTAAATCTTACCAGGTTCAAACTCAAATCAAAATACTTGACCGCTAAATGTTATTATATTTATATAATACTGTTATTGTTATTATATTTATTGTTATTGTTATTATATTTATTGTTATTGTTATTATATTGTTATATTGTAACAATATATTATATTGTTATTGTTATTATACATAATATTGTTATTATATTTATATATTTATATAAATGTCCTTCCTGACACGAGAGCAACTGAAATTTAAAAAAAAATGTGATGCATCCTAAGTTACGGTATGTTACAAAATACAAAAGAAAAACCATTCCTTTCTGTTTCTCTATGGTCGAATCAAGGTTTTGCGTCTGCTTTTGCGTTTGAGTATTGTGTTTGGTATTAGTTTTTGTGTTTGGGTATTGTGTTTGGTATTAGTTTTTGTGTTTGGGTATTGGTAAATCTAAAGATAATGATTAAAGAATCAATGCCTAAAGTACTTTTGCCATTTTTTATAATAATTCCCATGTTTAGGAAATATCCAAGTAATATCTAATAAAATGAACATAAAGTAGATAAAAATAGATAAAAATTATTAAAAATACAAAAATAGTAGATACAAAAATAGTAGATATACAAGATATACAGTAGTATATACAAAAATAGTAGATAAAAATTTGTTCATTTAAAAAAAAAAATAAAATGAACATAAAGTAGATAAAAATAGATAAATTAATATATTTTAGGATATAAACGTATACAGTTAGGAGACAGTCCAGTGATGAGATGCAACGATCTTTTTAAAATGTAGGCAAGAGGATTTAGTCAGTTTAACTCCTGAATGAATCAGAGATAATAGATGTGCCAAATACATTTGAAAGTTCAAGTAACATCGCAACGTGGAAAGATAAATTAAAATTAGTATTTTTACCTGTTGACATAAAATAGGGTATCCGAAATTTCCCGGCAGTAACTTTTTTCTTAAGGTCGTGCAAGGTTATACCGTCGAATGGGAGGGCTCCACAGATCAACACATAGAGGACGACACCAAGGCTCTAGAAAATGATCAATCCATCATTACACTGATGTAAACTCAACAGTAATAAGGTAAGAAGTTAGATGATGCTTCTAGGGCGTGTAAACATTCAAAGCCCCCCCCCCCGGAAAAAAAACCCCAAGGTTTTTCCATACATTCTATACCGGTGTTGCAGAGCAACATTGGTACTTTCACAGTTTTACTTCTTCTTTTGTTGTATGATCAGAGTCCTGTTGTTCGACAATGACAAAGCATGTAAATTCGAGAAGCATTTCCAGCCTGGGGACCGTGAAATGGAGAAGAGAGCTTCCTATAAAGCTCAAAAAACCTGCAGTTTTCCAAAAATACATAGAAATAAGTTTTCTTTAAGCCTTACTAATTGTGGTTAAAGCATTGGCTGCATTTAGTTGTTAAGGCAAGATCCATGCTAAACGCAAGTTAATAAACGAGTTTTTGAAGAAACTGCCTAAGGTGGAAACAATTTATTTCATTCCAATTCAAGTGAACAGAAATTTATAATTACGAAACAATATTTTGGAAAATCCCAGAGTCTGAAATTCCTTACACATGACATCAAATCGAAATAAAAAGTACAACATTGAGATCTCCACTGCTGAAAACCCTTGACTGGAGGATTACAGTCCACCATCTTGAAAAGCAGGGAAAATAATGTTTTTGCACAGCTTCTTCTCTTTTTTTACTTCCTATTTCTTTTTTTTACTATTTTTTACTTCTTTTTTTTGCCAGGACTGACCGTCATGAACCGGTGGTCCTCAAATACTACAAGAGGGCTTACTTGAACAGAAATTCACAAGGCCTCCAGTAATTTTAATAAGGAAGAATCTTTTTTTGTGTGCAGTGGCTGCATTAAGTAAAGTGGCTTCATTTTATGCAGCCATTTTATTGCAGTGGCTGCAATTCACAAGGCCTCTAGTAATTTTAAAGAGGTAGATAAATTTTTTTTTTGGTGCAGTGGCTGCATTTTATGCAGCCATTTTATTGCAGTGGCTGCAATTCACAAGACCTCCAGTAATTTTAAAGAGGTAGATAATTTTTTTTGTGCAGTGGCTGTATTTAGCAAAGTGGCTGCATTTTATGCAGCCATTTTATTGCAGTGGCTGCAACTCACAAGGCCTCCAGTAATTTTAAAGAGGTAGATACATTTTTTTTGTGCAGTGGCTGCATTTAGTAAAGAGCAAACCAGGGTCCATATTCAAGGAAATTAAAACAAAAATTAAGAAACTGTCAAGCGAAAAATATTTCGCAATACCCACTAAGGTGGAAATAGTATACTCTATTCAAGTCAACAGTAATTCGTAATTATGAAACATTATATTGAGATATCCCAAAACCAGTCAGAAATCCCTTTCACGATATCAAATCGAAAAAAAAATTACATAACTAAATTATTGAAAACCCTTGAAAGGTTTACAGCCCCCTCATCCCTCTTGAAAAGCAATCAAAATCCCATTTTAGCATGCATGTTTAGTCTGCCTCTTTCCTTCTTTTTCGCCGGGAGTGACCATATCAAACCAGACGAAGTAGATCGTCATGACAAGACTTTTTAACGGACATTAAAACGGTCATTTTAACGGACATTACGGTCATTTTAACATAACAAAACGGACATAACGGTTATTTTAACGGACATTAAAGATTATAATGCCATGTTTAGGTCACAAACAGATTTTGCCATTACAAAACGCCATATTCTGCTACAAAGCAGCAATTTTGTCTAAATTTCCTAATTTTCAAATTAAGCGAATTCATTTGACTAATTTATTCTAGTTCCAAATTATTCCAATTATTCTAAATTAATTAAATTATTCCTAAATTAATATTATTTCCAAACAAAATTAAATTATTCTAAATTAATTCCAAGTTTGGCCAATTTCCAAATTAAGCAAAGTCTAGCCATTTAAAAACATCCAAGTAAAACCTTTGGTTTTCCTACTTCAAAAACCATCATAAAGCACCTTATGTGTTTATTGTACTTGACTTGATTGATAAATATATTCATTGTTTATTTTTATTTTCAGTAAAGTGCCAGTTTTGCACAATCCAACAAACATTGGAAATTATCACGAATCTGTTTATTTGAGCTAGTTTTATACCTGTTGCAAAGATTATTGCTAAGAGATAAATGTTACACAGAATGAGAAGATATAATTTCTTAGACTACACTACCTTTCCATTTACAATTGAAACGAAAATCTATTAACAAAATGTAATTGTTTTGCTTTTTTTTGGGGGGGGGGGATTATAAATTTTCACTTCATGGGGCATCAGTACTTCCCGAGCTACAGACTTTCTTAGTTTTTTTTTTTTTTTTATATTCTATTATGTAGACATCCATTATTTTTTTTTTTTAAGTCAGTGAAATTCACTTTCATAAAAAAATTACCCGTTGTTAATAGATTCTTGTTCCAATTGTAAATGAGAAGATTTTTTTTTTTTTTTTTTGCTGTGTAAATGCTTTCCGTTGTTGCCACAATTGAGTCATGAAAGAGGCAAGCAGAAACTTTACTTATTTACAAACAAGCCCAAACAATATTTGCAACACCTAAGTTATCTGCAGCTGACCGTCGAGTAATACAACAATCAATGGGGTGATACACCATTATATTCAGTCGGGCTATCGGACAATTATAGGCTAATGAGAAAATGCAAAAAATGGTAATAAAAGGGACATTTTTAAAACAAATAAAAAAGGATTCTATTCATGATGATGATGATGATAGGGTTATATTCCTGCTGCTATGCCTCGGGAACTGCAATGTGATAGGGAACAGGATAACGTAAATGGTATTTCTAAAAAGATGTTTGTGTAGGTAAGGCAATTAACTAATAATTTAAAGTTTTAATCTTGAATGATGTTGATAATGTCCATGTTCATGCATAGCCTAGATTTATGGTAGCGTTTTCTTTTGCAAAAGCAATCAGAGAAGTTACAATTCTTGAGTCACATGATGATACATTCTTTTCGCTTATTTTTTGCTGATTTTTTCACGCATGTTCCTTATTTTCAAACTTGGCGCCCGCTTATCATAGAACTCTCTGTCTGCATGTGGAGGCCTTTTTTATTAAAAATAGAGTTGTGGGGTTTTCCTAATTTTTTAAGTCGTCTATGTTTGTGTAAATTCCCATTTATCCAATTTAAAGTATCAGGTTCCAATTTTAGTATCCAAGGTACTTTAAGTGTTTAGCATAAACAAGAATAATATAAAGTGTTTAGCATAAAAATTCATTAAAAAAAAACCTGGTCAAAAGCTATGGCTATGATATTGCGTGTTTGTACTCCTTCGAATCTCTAAGAGGGAAGACCAAATTCTTGTCATCCTTATTTGCTGTAAAACATTACAAGGCCTTGATACATACGGTCTACTTTTTTCAACTTTCCACATTGCCCTAGGTTAGCGTTTTTTTCTTCGAGGCGTGGCAACATCGTGCAGTGGTAAGTACCATAAGACCGATGTACTGTTCTTACTATTTTGCAATTTGTATCTTAAAACACAGGTAAGCTTACAAAGTTTACACTTTCCCTACATGCAGGCATTATGTGTTTAAGGTAAGGCTGCAAAACAATAGAAACGGTTCGTACCCAAATGTCTGCTTTTGGTCCATCATATTCTTTCCCTTCAAATAACTCAGGGGCTGCATATGGTGGGCTACCACACCATGTAGACAATGGAATGCCATCTTCAAAGTAGTTGGAAAACCCAAAATCTGAAAACATGATCCTTTTTAGTATTATTATAATAGCTTAAAACATGACCAGTAAAAAACGAAATTAGAAAAGTAAAAAAAACTTAAGTTAAAATTAGTTTTAAGGGCAAACAATGAAACTTTTAAACAAAGTATTACTACTAACAACTCACCGCAGCACCAAGCCGCCTGAAGCAAACCCAGCAACGCATGCTCCTCTTCCATCCCAATCAATTCAAAGCCTTCCTCTTTACACCCTCCCAGGAAGTCCCCATTTCCTTTAAATCTTTATTTATGACATCCACCCACCCCGAACGAGGACGACCCGCTTTCCGTTTAGTCCTACACAGCTGGCCGAAAAGGACAATCTTCAGCAATCTGTCATCCTTCATCTTCAGAACGGGCCCTAGCCATCTCAACCTTTCTCTCATTATAGCCCAAGAAAGCGGGATTGAGCCACAATATTGGCACAGCCTACTGTTTGAAATACGGTTAGTCAGCCGGAACAATCCTTAGGCAGTTCCTCTGGAAAACATCTAGTAAATCTTCATCCGCTTTTCGGAGCGCCTACCCTTTAGAGCCATATTTGACCACTGTTATCACTTACCTTCCAATATTCTACAAGGAGAAGTAAGAATCAGTTTCTAACAGTGCCCAATATAGTCAGTTTTAGGAGGGGGCCATGGAAAC
Organism: Artemia sp. Qi Xiang Cuo; assembly: GCF_049724085.1. NCBI lineage: Eukaryota > Metazoa > Arthropoda > Branchiopoda > Anostraca > Artemiidae > Artemia > Artemia sp. Qi Xiang Cuo. The sequence goes on along the minus strand of NC_142799.1, from coordinate 78,760,287 downwards.
TTATTTTTCTAGCCATAACATACCCGAAAAGAATATTTTTTGTTTTTCGGCGGCACGAAGGATTTGAGGGGATATCTTATATCCTAAGGTTACTTAAGGGGGGCACCTTCTACGGTACTTGAAGGAAAGACCTCCAAGGGATGTTTAAAAAATACCGTTAGAGACATATACTCAAACTTTTTTACTCAAACATTGCACCAAAATTCAAATGGTGAGTTTCATGATATTTTTCATGTTCTAGGGTCGCTTAGAAATATTTTAGAAATAAACTCGATAGTTATCTTTTAAAAAAACAACCTGAAAAGCTTTAATGCTAACAAAAAAGTACCATAGAAACTAACGTTTAAATTGGTGGACTCAGAAACTTAAATTTAAGCTGTCAAACAAACTTTCATGCATCTAGGCCATTTAAGACTTTCAAAAAGCTTACTTTTCTTGAAACAAAACGATTTGTCTTTCATTAAACAAAACAGTGGTCTCTTATTCTTTTTTCCGTTAGCTCATTAAACATCAAAAGTGAGTTAGACTTAAACTATTAAGAAGCCTCATTTGTAAAACATTAAATTTACAACAGTGAAAAATATAATGTTTTAATGCTTCCATCTCAACGCCATTCCCACTACAAATAAAAACAAGAATGGGGATTTGAAACTTTTTGAAAAGAGACATGTCCTTGCTTGAATTTTGAATTCAGTGATTTTTACTTTGTGTTTTTTTTTTTTTTTTTTTTTTTTTTTTTTTTTTTTTTTTTTTTTGCATAAACTAGTTATCATTTAGTAATCATCCATTGCTCATTATTACCTACCTTCTGAAATACAAGAAAGACAGACTCTCATATCTTCCTGCATTTACAATAATAAGGAAGGACAAAAAAATTTATCCTTATCTCTTATTTTGGAACTAAAATTATAACAAATAATTAACTACAATTGGTTCTGGAACACAACCATTATTCCTTTTATTATAAGCAACACATTAACCATTATTCTAAGCAGCACATGCAACAATATTTGACGGGTAACAAATGTTTATGCTCCTATATCACGTTTGTATTTTCGTTTTGATTATTGTAAGTTTTTATTAGTAAAGTCAATATGTAATCAGAGAATTTCTGAAAAAAGTTCCGTGTGTATGAAGTAACGGTCAATCTCCGTATTCACATTGTTTTTGTTTTTACCTCCATAGAGACGTTTAATGAGCCGTCTTTATGGAGGTAAGGTTTAATCAAAGTATAATCACCTACGGAACAAGTACTGACAAAACCTATCCTCTCCACACAAAAAAAGTGACCCTTTGTCCGCGTCTCCGGAGACGATTCCATACCTATGCGAACCTGGCAACTAAATAACAAGTTCCGTAGGGGATTATACTTTGGGTTTAATAAACATCCTTGAAGCAGTCTATTTTGTAAACTTTTATTTCTTAGTGTACGGTTCATTTTTGGAAACAGATGAGTGCATCTCTTCTTGCTTTCTTTTAATGGCATTAAAAATATAAATATAATAAACGTGAAAATGGAAAAAATTTTGAAAAAATTTAAGAAATCAGAACTTCTGTATAGAATTAAGATTTCGGCAACTATTTCTCAAAAATTAATGAGAGATACGGAAGTTATAAGAGGAGATAATATAAAGGTCCAGCATCCCAAGTTGTTTGATTTCAAAAAGTTTAGATTTCTATAAAAAGTTTGATTTCTAAAAAGTTTACCTTTAGTGCTAGGATATTGTATTTAGACAAAATGTAGGAAATTCGCAAATCAATCAAAATAGAAAAGTCATAGAAAGAATTTTACTTTGGATAATCAGTGTAAGCTACAGTTCTTAGAAGACCAAGATATGTCTATCCACGGTGGAAAAAAAATATACCTTGCCTAGAAAAAAAGTTACCTCTAGGATATCCAAAAGATTTTATAGGTCAAGTGAACAAAGTAATTTCTTATATATGAAAGTGCATGTCAATTTGCGTACTTTTTGTAGTATTGTTCGATTAAAATACAGGAGTCATCAAATCAAAAAATTCAGGAAAGAACCCAAACATCGGAATTTGGCACTTGAGCTTGACTTTTCCAGAATTATTTTCAAGAAATATAGAAGAACTTAATTTTGTTCTCAAGTTCTCAGAGATAAAATTTTGAAAATTTTCCAAACTTTGCTGGACTTTTCCAAGGGAGAAATGGGCTTTTTGTATTGCTAGTTTATGCTTACAGTAGATATCAACGTTATCATTATTTTTCCTTTTTAAATAAAGCATTAAAGGTTTCTATAAATCAGAACCACATTCAACATTTTTTTTGTAACTCTCCAATGTTGAACAACATTTTCTAGGAATTGTCCTTATTTATTGTTTTCTTTTTTTAATTTTTTTTTCAAGTCCTTTTCAGAAACAATTTTCCTATCTCTCTCATTTCTTTTTTTTCCCATGAATTGTCAGTAGTAGTAGTAGTAGTACTAGTTACTATATCAAAAAAGGCAATTAGTTGGCAAAATCCATTCCCTGCTCGCCCAATAGTTTAATATCTTCTTCTTCTTCACATAACGTTTTGCTTGTAGTGTCTAGCCTTAAGCTTAAATATTGGGACTAGTAGTTGCAACCAAATAGAAAAAAAAATAAGGAATATCTCACCCGCGATTTTAATGTTCATATCTTTGTCTAGAAGCAGGTTTTCTGCTTTTAAGTCTCTGTGAACGATGTTTCTCTTGTGCAGATACCTTACAGCAGAGAGGATTTGTCTAAACAAACGTCGAGCTTCCGTTTCGTTTAGTCGCCCTTTTTCATGAAGATGATCTGAAATAGGAAATTAAAAATGATAAAACTAAACTCGAACTCAGACAAAACAGGTAAATGGGCTGAATGTTACGGGATCAATACAATTCTAAAATTCCGATATCAGATTTTCTACACAAATTTCAAAAGATGCCTGCAATCAGGTTCGTGTCTAGGAGAGAGCGATATAATTCGAAACCCTACCCCCAAAAATTTGCTCCCAATTTGTAAATCAGTCTTTAAACAAATGCCAAAAACAGTATTTTGAATTCCCCTGTAACAAAAATAGAACGTCAGGTAAGATATTTAAGGATATCATACCCTAATCTTGCTCGTAATAGTTACATGAAGTCTACGAGAAGACAATCTTTTGATATGCCCCCCCCTCCCCCCCCCCCCAAAAAAAAAGCTGAAACCAGGCTCTTTCAGCAAGTATGACACTCTATTTCTATCAAAAAGCATACACGAGATATTGAAAACAGTTCAATTCACGACATTTTTTTTAACAAGATGACGTTAATTCGAAGAACGTTCAACTAATCAAAACTGATAATCTGACAAAAGTTTAAACATAAAAGCAGTTAAATTAGTAAGTTCACTAAATATCAACTAGACGACATTAATCCAAATGATTTTGAACGAGCCAAAACTAACAATCTCGGCAAACGTTCAAGAAGAAAAGCAGCTAAGTTAGCTTATTTAAAGATACCATCCTACTGATAGTATTGGCTCTTTAAAGCGTCGAAACGTTACCCATCTATTTTCTTTGGTTACTCTTTGGCTCTTGCTTAAGAGAAAATGAAAAACGCAAATTAGTATGGCAGTAGAAATCTACTAATTTTATTCCTGTTCAATTGTTAATTTGTTCTCTTTTGTTTTCCATATTCTTACTTCACATTTTTTTTTTATCTCAAGATTCGCGGCATCGTCTATCGATTAACTAGGTACCACTAATCTTGGCAGCTGCTCTTGACCACTTTGTTGGCGGTCAACTAAAGTAATAGACAGTAACTCTCAGAAGACAGGGTCACTTCAAAAGATGAGAAACAACCAAAGACCTTCCATTAATCCAGAGCAAAAATTTTCACTAAAGAAGTTATGACCAACACCTTGGAGGACTTAACACGCTGAAATTGTGTAGGGACCCTGTATAGAAGACGGAAGTAAAAACGAACGTCCTACTTTTTATTTCTTTCTTTGCTTTGTTTTTCTTTATTAATTAAAAAAACTTTTTCTACAAAATAAGTTTTTCAAAGAAAAGTAAAGAACTCCATTAAACAAAAAATGAGCAATACTAAAATCAAATAACCTACCAAGCGTGAAACTACCACAAATCAGCATCGATAAATAAATGAAACCAAACACGAACAGAAATTACAATAAATAACCGAGTCAAACTCAAAACGAGCAGAAATTAACACAAGTTGGGCGCAAAACCCCTATGCCTTCTCAAGGGCGGAACAAAATTTGCACTTCAATGAAAAAATATAAATATTTTTACTTTTATAACTTCGATAAATCAAATAATATAAACATTTTGATTACAAAATATCAGTATATGTATATTAGACTGACAATGCACATTCATTTGTATTTTATCAGTAAAGTGCAAATTTTGTTCTGGCCTTGGGAAGGCGTAGGGGTTTTGCGCCCTACTTATGTTAATTTCTGCAAGTTTTGAGTTTGACTCGGTTATTTATTGTAATTTCTGTTCGTTTTTGGTTTCATTTATTTATCAATGCTAATTTGTGGTAGTTTCACGCTTGGTAGATTATTTGATTTTTATTTTTGCTCATTTTTTGGTTAATGGAGTTCTTTACTTTTCTTTGAAAAGCTTATTTTGATGAATTTTTTTATAATAATTTCTGTTTATTTTGTATTGATACAGTCTTTTCAGAGAAAAAGAAAATAACATTTCAAATCTTTTCGTTTTTTAAGATTTTATATCTTGGCGGGCTGTTTGTATGCTTGAGAAAAAATCTAATAAATGTGTAATGACATATACCCTTCTAAAAATCTGGACAAAAATAGTACTGTTTAATTTGGTTCATACTTCCTCTAGTTGACTTAAGACAGGAAACTTGATACCATTCACAAAAAAATCTGTTTACTTTCTTTGATAGCTTCCACGCGTCTACGTTATTTTCATTTGGTTAAATTTTAAGGGCAGAAGTCGCCCCGCAAGTTTGAACATAATACCCTAGTCGTTCTTGGGATACTGCTGAGATGCTTTATTGGGAAGTAGCATTATCACAGTGCATTTTGATTTAATCTTAAGGCAACATTTAGTTTTTAAACATAATGGGCAAATGGGAGGGTGGTAGTGGAAGGGGGACTAGTGGCCCTCCAATCACTCTCCACTATTAAAAAGGGCATCAGCCCTTTTTATTTTCAATCGAATGAGCCGTTTTCGAAGTTCCCACGACAACCGTCGGCTATCTAAAATTTTTGATTGGATGTGTTTGAGGAAAAGGTGGGCGAGAGAGGAGGGTTAGTTGCCCTCAAATCACTTTCGACTTGTAAAAAGTGTAGCAGTCCTTTGAATTTTAAATCGAATGAGCCCTTTTTCAAGTTTCTACGACAAAGATTTCAATAAAAACCTTATATTTCTCCAGGGCACAACATAAAATCCTTGCCCTGAGGGTTGTGGGGGAGTGTCCTCCTCAAAAATATATGTTCTATCTGGAAATCAACTACGCTGAACAAATTGGCTATCTCAAAATTTTATTGGATGCGTTTGGGGGAATGATGGGTGTGGGGGAGGCTAGTTGCCCTCCAATCACTTTCGACTATTAAAAAGGGCACTAGCCCTTTGAATTTCCAGTCGAATGAGCTTTTATTGAAGTTTCTACGACAACACCTACTATAAAAACCTTATATACCCCCAGGGCATAACTTAAAACCCTTGCCCTGAGGGATGTGGGAGAGTGCCCTCCTAAAAAACATATTTTCTATCTGGAAATCAACTACACTGAACAAAATGTTTATCTCAAAATTTTGATTGGATCTGTTTAGGGGAATGAGGGGCATGGGGGGGAGCTAGTTGCCCTCCAATCACTTTCGACTATTAAAAAGGGCACTAGCCGTTTGAATTGCCAATCGAATGAGCCTGTTTTGAAGTTTCTACGACAACGCCTTCTATAAAAACCTTATATGCCCCCAGGGCATAACTTAAAACCCTTGCCCTGATGGCTATGGGGGAGTCTCCTCCTCAAAAACACATTGTCTATCTGGAAATCAACTAGGCTGAACAAAATGGCTATCTCAAAATTTTGGTTGGATGTGTTTGGGGAAATGATGGGCGTGGGGGGGGGGGCTAGTAGCCCTCCAATTACTTTCGACTATTAAAATGGGTACCAGCCCTTTGAATTTCCAATCGAATGAGCCTGTTTTGAAGTGTCTACGGCAACGCCTCCTATAAAAAATTGATATCCCCCCAGGGTATACATTACACCTCTTGCCTCGATTCCTGTGAGAGAGGTTTCTAGACAAAAGCATATTTTCTCTGGGAGTCATCGCTACGATGAACAATTTAGACGTCTAAAACGTTTGAGGGGATAGGGGTTTAGAACTGAGGGACTTATGGGGGGGCAAGTTTGCCGCCAATCATTTTTGACTATTAAAAAGGGCACTAGCCACTCCAATTTCCAATCGAGTGAGCCCTTTTCGAAGTTTCTGCGACGACTCCTTCGATACGAAGTGTCCGGGTATGGAGAAAAAAAAACAACACATTGTGCCCACATCGTTCTTTACTTAGGCAGCGCTAGTGCGCTGCCTATGGTTGGCAATGAGGCTGGATCAGGAAGTCAGTTCAAATTATTTGTCGTGCCGTCTTTGGCCTGATTCATTATAAACCCGTTGCTAAAGTTTTTTTTAAGGTTTCATTTTCGTTACGGCCCAGTAAAAAAGATGAAAGAACACTGCAATTTGGATTAAAATTTCCTGTGGCGAAACTATTCTCACCTCTACGGTTCCCAAAACAAGTTTGATCAAACACGGTATAAAGCCTAATGTACCTCTTACTAACATGCTACCTTTTCATCGGTACTACCTTATCTGCGTTCTACCGACCGCAAGAACATTAACGTCGACAGAGCGTTTCTTAGTAAGACGCTGGGTTCTCAGCGTTTTTTGGGGTACTGGTGGGGGATTGACTGACGGCATCTACTTTGGGGTAATGAACAAATATACAATGATATTGTTGTTACCGCAAATTTTAAATTTTCAAGTCTCAAATGCATGCACTTTACAATAATACATACTCCTTATTATTAATAGACTGTATGTCAAGCTATCTTCATGCAACTATAAACTATATTCTTAGGTAGCGGTAGCGGATACATTACCTAGGTGGCTCTCAAACCTTTCTTACTCAGCTTCGACCATAAAAAATTTAATATATGTTAACCTTGCAAAACACGCAATTTTAATAAACTCAAGTCTGTCTTCTTAGAATTAAATTCAAATGTTTTGCCGTATAACACAATTGGTTTTAAGAGGGTTTCTCAGCCTTGACCCCCCCCCCCACCGCCATATTTTATAGTATTCAAGATGTGTCCATTATTTCCGATCATACGCAATCCATTCATCTATTTTTTGGTGTTTTGACAAAATTTATTTGTTTTGAGGTGGTGTCCTCTAAAATATCAGTACGCTTACAAAACTTTCAATTGTCCCCACTCCAAAAAAAAAAATACCAGACTGGACCATTATCCCACTGTTTCCAATACTATAATATGTATACAATCTTCCACTTTTTTTAAGCCTTCTTAACGCTAATTTGCATTATAACGTAATTTTCCTTTACAAAAATATCCAAGCGACAAAAAATAAAATCAAAAGCAATAAATTAACCTAAAATCTGAGGACTATCAGATCCAAATCCACCAAAAAAAACTTTCATAGATAGAGAGGTAACGCTAATTTGCATTATAACGTAATTTTCCTTTACAAAAATATCCAAGCGACAAAAAATAAAATCAAAAGCAATAAATTAACCTAAAATCTGAGGACTATCAGATCCAAATCCACCAAAAAAAACTTTCATAGATGGAGAGGTAACGCTAATTTGCATTATAACGTAATTTTCCTTTACAAAAATATCCAAGCGACAAAAAATAAAATCAAAAGCAATAAATTAACCTAAAATCTGAGGACTATCAGATCCAAATCCACCAAAGAAACTTTCCATAGATGGAGAGGTAACGCTAATTTGCATTATAACGTAATTTTCCTTTACAAAAAACATCCAAGCGACAAAAAATAAAATCCAAATCAATAAATTAACCTAAAAAATGATGACTATCATATCCAAATCCACAAAAGAAACTTTCCATAGATGGAGAGGTAACGCTTATTTTCATTCTAACGTAATTTTCCTTTACAAAAAACATCCAAGCAACAAATAATAAAATCGAAAGCAATAAATTAACCTAAAAAATGAGGACTATCAGATCCAAATCCACCAAAGAAACTTTCCATAGATGGAGAGGTAACGCTAATTTGCATTATAACGTAATTTTCCTTTACAAAAAACATCCAAGCAACAAATAATAAAATCAAAAGCAATAAATTAACCTAAAAACTGAGGACTATCAGATCCAAATCCACCAAAGAAACTTTCCATAGATGGAGAGTTAACGCTAATTTTCATTATAACGTAATTTTCCTTTACAAAAAACATCCAAGCTACAAAAAATAAAATCAAAAGCAATAAATTAACCTAAAAAATGAGGACTATCAGATCCAAAACCACCAAAGAAACTTTCCATAGATGGAGAGGTAACGCTAATTTGCATTATAACGTAATTTTCCTTTACAAAAACATCCAAACAAAAAATAAAATCAAAAGCAAAAAGTTAACCTAAAATCTGATGTCTATAATATCCAAAAACACCAAAGAATATGTAAATATATTGAGATTTAACTATAATGTTAAGTATCAAGTAATTTTAAACGCCAAAAAAAATCCACTCCACAAAAAATCAACTAACAATAAATCAATGAACATAAAAACTGAGGACTATCAGATCCAAATCCACCAAAGAAACTATCCATCGATGGTGAGGTAACGCTCATATGCATTATAACGTAATTTTCCTTTACAAAAAACATCCAAGCAACAAAAAATAAAATCAAAAGCAATAAGTTAACCTAAAATCTGAGGACTATCAGATCCAAATCCACCAAAGAAACTTTCCATAGATGGAGAGGTAACGCTAATTTGCATTATAACGTAATTTTCCTTTACAAAAAACATCCAAGCAACAAATAATAAAATCGAAAGCAATAAATTAACCTAAAAAATGAGGACTATCAGATCCAAATCCACCAAAGAAACTTTCCATAGATGGAGAGGTAACGCTAATTTGCATTATAACGTAATTTTCCTTTACAAAAAACATCCAAGCGACAAAAAATAAAATCAAAAGCAATAAATTAACCTAAAATCTGAGGACTATCAGATCCAAATCCACCAAAGAAACTTTCCATAGATGGAGAGGTAACGCTAATTTGCATTATAACGTAATTTTCCTTTACAAAAAACATCCAAGCAACAAATAATAAAATCAAAAGCAATAAATTAACCTAAAATCTGAGGACTATCAGATCCAAATCCACCAAAGAAACTTTCCATAGATGGAGAGGTAACGCTAATTTGCATTATAACGTAATTTTCCTTTACAAAAAACATCCAAGCGACAAAAAATAAAATCAAAAGCAATAAATTAACCTAAAATCTGAGGACTATCAGATCCAAATCCACCAAAGAAACTTTCCATAGATGGAGAGGTAACGCTAATTTGCATTATAACGTAATTTTCCTTTACAAAAAACATCCAAGCAACAAATAATAAAATCAAAAGCAATAAATTAACCTAAAATCTGAGGATTATCAGATCCCAATCCACCCAAAAAACTTTCATAGATGGAGAGGTAGACTACCTCTCCAATACCTCTCTATTAGTGTACAAAAAAGTCCTTTTTAATATGTTTTGGTCCCTGTCAATTTTTCTATTCCTCCTGATCCAAAATATTAGTACAAATCTCTTGTACTTTGATAGTAGGCAGCACAGCTACAGTTACAGAAGTAGGACAATTCCTGGAGCAGAAAAGTAATTAAAAAAGGTAGTTTTAGTCAAGACAAAACTGTGGATGTCTCCTAAGGATACGCCCTTTGATGGAGTCTGTATTTCACTTGTGAATCTACGGGACATGCCCCCCATGTAGTTTTTTTTCATCTGTTAAGAAATTAAGATCGGTGAATCGCAGAAAGTGAATTCCCGGCATATATTGTCTTCTTGGCAAGATTGTGAATTTTCTTAGCGTCAGAACTCTCTGACTCAAGCTTGCGTAAATCTTTATAACGTCCAGGTTTTGTGACTTACATTACAGGAATGCAAGTTTGTCTTTTAAATTATGTTCCTTTTTTTATTGTTAGACACATTACTGGCGTTAAGACAGATGGAATCATATAACAAGTGGCATATAATAATATAACAAGTGGTATATAATCATATAACAGTGGCAGAAGACTGCCACTAATGGTTTTTGACCGAAGTCTTTCTTTAGAAAAGGTAGTATCACGGTTGCTGCGTCAAACACAACCTATTAAAAACGAACTCTAGCCATAGTAACCAAAAATTTGAAGTCAATTTAGGAATGGAAACTATTACGACGGCTAATCTTATTGGCAAAAGTTCATTGCGAAGAAAAATTTATAGGAATTTCAAAAAATAGCCTGAAACCCTCGAAAATGGTGTCGAATCGAACGAAAACTTTGTCATTGGAATCACCATAGCGGAAACCACATTTAGGAGAATTACAGTTTCCATCGTAAGTAACAAGGAGAATCACTTTTTTGCATGGGAAGCACCGATGTTTTCCCTTTCTTTTTTTTCGGTTTTTTCGTCACCGCTAGTGGGGTACTGAAACATCATAGAGAGATGTGTAAGCGCTCATTTCAAAGCTAGTTTTTATACCTAGGTAATTTTTATAAGTGACACAAGTTAATACTCAAATAAATGCAATATCTTAATAAAACTACATCTTCATGTTAAAGAAAAATAACAACAATGTCATGAAAAATAAATGTTTAATGTTTTTCTTTACTTTTTGTTGAGAAGCTTGTTTTGGAAAATTGTTGAGAAACAGTGTTTCTTCTTCTTGGCAACACTGACAGGTTCAAATATATTCCCGGGTATTCGTAAGAAATGAAATGTTTAACAACACTTTGCACTTGTTGATAAATGTTGTTTTCTAACTGTTTAATATACAGACGCCTTTCTGCGTATTGAAAATTTAGTACTCATTAGATAACTAAACTTTTAAAGCAAGAAACGTGAATTGCTTTAGCACAGTAATCTCGGAACCAAAACATTGCTGAAACTAAAAATCTAAAAAAACATTTCTGAAAAAAAAAAACATTACACCTCACAAATGCCACTCTTTCCTCGACTTAAGTTTTGACACACTTTTCTTCACCAGTTCTTTTCTAGCAAAAAGAAACAATTTAAATCACATTTTTAATCCACTTCCAATGACAATAAAACAATCAAAGACAGCAGAGGAAAAATTAAAACGAATGCTCACACCGATTTTTACTTGGAAATTCAACTAAAAGAAAATAGGCCTAGTAAAAGGAAAGGAAATAATAAAAGAAAAGCTTTTACTAAAGGAAAATTTAAATTTGGAACTGACAGGAAAACAGATCTGAGACATAGTGAAGTCAAAATCTGGGAGAAATGGCCAACTTGAAAAATTAAGACATATTCTACAACTATGAGAGTTACTTACATTCTTACTAACCATGGGGCACAAACAGAGCGAAGAGTTTCCTTTGCTACAGAAAAGTTCTATTTTAACCCAAGAAATCGCTACAGTTCCCACAAATTTCGGCAGTTTTCGGACCTTAAGGAGGACAGGATCATCAAGCTCCCAATTAAAATGAGACTTTCTGAGTCCAGTAATCCTCCTTATTGAAAAAAATCGTCTTTGTATCTTGGAATTTTTAGGGAAATGCTTTTTTCATTACTCCCTACCCTCCCTTTTTCTTACTCCCTACCCTCTCACCTAAAGCTTAAACTTGATTGTATCTATGCATATTTCTATAAAACGAATGAGATTGGTTAAAACTAGCGGAATAAAAAATGGATCTATTTAAAATAAAAAAAAAAAACTTACCAAAAACTTCTCTATTTGATGCATATTCTGTCACCATATACAGCATACGATCCGTTTCCATGACCTGCATTAGAATGTATAAGTGAAATCACTTAATAAATGATTCTATTTAACGAATGTAATTTTTTCAATACAAGCTTTATGCAAAAGGAATTATTGCAGAATAAAACATTTAGGACTTTTGTGGAGGGGGGGGGGTCAAGAACTTCACTAGAATGTATTCTAGACTTTGAAAAAAGCTAATTGGGCATAGTCCAGGCACCAGTAGACAAAAAGATGCTTATTTTGAGATCGTCTAGACACATCTGTCTCACTCAGTCTGAAACCACTTTCTAGTCATATCAAACTCGCTGATATGATTATGCCTGAGAATAGGTTCCTTTCGAGGGCTATTTGACCCTAAACAAAACCTGAAAGATTAAAAAGTGCTATCTAGCGAGTTTTGTTTGCACCTTTGTCAAATTGGCAGCTTTATCTGTTACAAAGCTTATTCAAGGCTTGCACCTTCGAGAAGAAGAAATTATCGGCAACAGATTAAGTAACTACCCCCAACAGTTAAAAGCCAAGCTGACCACCCTCACAACCAGTATTGAGCTTGAAATATGCATCAGGGTTATCAGTGCCTGGAATACAAGGAGCTACTACATGAAACATAAATTGGAATTATCTGTAATATTTTAGCACGCTGTATATAGAAGGAGAAAAAAGAAGGAGATTAAAGAAGGAGAAAAGAAGGAGATTAAAGAAGGAGAAAAAGAAGGAGATTAAATAATTTTAACTGAAAAGCCCGTAATTTCTAGCAAAAGAAGAAGAAATTTGCAATGGAAATGATTTTTATATTTAGACAGAGGGATGAATTCTGAATCAAATGGAATGATAACTTTTTAGCTATCTCTTTACCCAGTGAAAATAACCATCATCAAGTTCTGAAACCTTTTTATCTGTCTTATTTTTTCTTATTCCTCCACCATGATTATTTTTATTTTCATTTCAATTCAAAACAGTACCAATATTATCACAGTTCCAGATGATAGTTTCTTTTTTCTATTTTGGAGAGTAGTAGGGTTAGGTAGACTGAATCAAACTTTCATTAATGGAATCAGGGCCTAAAATACACCTTGGTAAGATCTCTTCAAGCTACTATCCCTATCAATGTCTGATTTCTAGGGCTTTAAATATCGCATAGAAGACAGGTAGGTCAAATCAGAAGACACCTGGTGCCTCTGAAGAGCATCTAAACTCGGTAAGTTTAATGGGTACTTATGTATTAGCTGGTACCGATGCGAGACGTCAAGTTTGGTTAATGCTAATGAAATAAAACAAAATATAATGAAAATATGATAGTTAAGAAATGTCGGCTATAAATTTGCATATTAGGGGGGGGGTAAAGCATAGCATATATTAAATACGTAACCTAACCAAACCTAGGTACCTTTTTTCTCCCTAAACCGCCGAAAAAATAAGTTTTAATATTGTAAAAGCAAGGACAAACCAAGCTTTGTGATCCATATCTCTATTGACAGATACCCGTTTGACTAGTTTCCTTTAGCACAATATATCGCGTGGGTACCAGCTAATACATAAGAACCGTCTAATGCCCGAAAAGATGGTATCATCTGTCCTTTATAAATATGCTGGGCATCTGATGATATACATGAAGAAAATGCAAGATGTCGGAGAAGAAATACATGCAAAATTTTTGTCCATCTTTGTCACTTGTGGCACCTGATCATGCCCGTGAATAAGCCTAAGCCTAAAACCTGATAAATCCTCTAGCCGTTTCAAAGTGGACAACTACACAACCGTTTTGTGCAAAAGTTTCAAGAGCCCTGTGCCACTTGGCTGGAATAGAAGGAATTAGTGATTCTGACAATGAACCGGCTAGGGCTGAGAAACTGAAATTCCCAGTTTATAAGACCATGACTGTCTTAAATGACAATTTAATTCATTTAAAGATAATTAAGAGTAGGCAACATATGAAGTAGCTGATAAAGCAAAGGCTTCTAGTATTTGCAAAAGCTGCAGAAGGTGTCGGCCTGAAAGCTATTGAAGGGTTTCTGAGTGGGAATATGTCTAGTTTCTCAAAAATAAAAGTTAAAACCTTCGCAACGGCTAAAAACTAGTTTCTGTGCCCAAAAGTATAGCTGCCACAGCATATGCGAAACGGAACATGATTAAAAAAGGTCAAGTTGGCATCCCAAGGTGGTCATGACTCTCCAGTGGGTGTTCTGGGGAATATCCTATCATATGAATTGCTTCCATTTTCAATTAGCATTTGTAAAGAAAAAGACAGTGTTCAGAAAATGCGTGGTGGTAATAGGTCAGCTCTGCTGGATCTTTTTAAGAGCAATTTGAATACAAACTCTTAGCAAGCTGTTGTAGCGGACACCCAAACCTGCAGCCAAACAGGGGTGGTTGTGGATTCCATGCCACACTTTCGGTGTCAGAAACCAAGTGAAAAAGAAAACTTTGAAATATTTCTCTCAGAGAATATTTTAGAAACTCCCGGATACTTAATCTACAGACGCTCGACAGATACACGTGCTTGCTGATATATACACCGGACGTTTAGGCTAAAATGGACCCATCCAGCTCTGCTGTTTTCCTGAAAGACAATAGCAGGTTCCGTGAACAAAGAGGCAATAAATTGTAGGTAAAAAAATATTTGTGAAAGAGATAATGTCGCTTGTGAACTTAGATGCTCTTCACGCTGATTCTAAATGTAAAGCAAAGATAATCAAATTGGCATTTGAAGAATAAAACAACCAGAACATTCTAGAAGTGATACCAGGATTTATCTGGGGGGGGGGGCTTTCCAGAGCGAAAGAGCGTCAAATAGATGAAGTTTCTGCCACTAATACAGAGCTAGAAAGGACCCAAGAGGAAGCTGACATCCACATATTTCTTCATGCTGCATCTTGCTTATTAAATCGCTGTTCGAAAATTATTGTTCGTGCTAATGACACACACATTATTCTGAGTTCGCTTGAACATTACCATCAGCTGATTTTACTATCTTAGCACGAATATCTCGAGCAGTATGTACAGTTCTTCGAAAAAAAAAATTCCAATTCATTGTGCGGCAAATTCGGAATTAACTTCATTGTTTATCTTTTTGGCTTTGCTACATTGTTTGAATCAGGGAACAAAGACATTTCTGAGCGCAAGCATGAAGAGGGGAGTATTGGAAGATACAGCCAATTTAACCAAAAAAAATGAAAGCGATACTTCAAACGTAGCTTTGTTTACACAAGAAGTGACACGGGTGTACATGAAGCTAGTTGTGCCCGCGTAAAGTAAAAAGACTGGCGACTTTAAGTCACTCAATGATCTTCAAGTCCATGTCTTCCACAAGAAGAAATGCACCTTCTGGTTCCATGTAAAGCGTATTCTTTACTAAGTCCACATCTTGCTTCAGGCTCTCGAACCCATTCCAATTATTCACAGTCCCTTCAAATTTGGATGGGTATTCAGTGAAGCCTAGGGTGTGATACCAGTGACTAGTTCCTTGCCTCTGTGGCCACTTTCGTTGCAGAGAGTTTGGCCATATTGCAACTGTACGAACAGTTGTACGTCTCGTTGTGGTTGTGAAGGAATAAAAATTATAGCTTGCTGTGTAGATGTAATTGCATTAGATTCTGATGATGATAGCCATTTTGATGTAATTACCTATCAATATCCTGATTTTATTATTTATATTAGATACTATACAGTTCTTTGACTGGACAGCCTCTTTTAGAATATCCTTACCAGACTATGAAAGTTGCACTGAATGTTCGTTCCTGTTTTATCAAGGCCTTTCCTAGCTAGTTTTTACCCTATCTGCTTCTCTTGAAGATTATGAACGATTTCTCAATCAATTAGTATAATAAATTTACTTTTAAATTTGATTCGTCCAGTAAAAATAAAATTTAATCGATAACAGTGATGTCTTACCTTTTTTTTTCTTTTTTTTTAAATCGCTAACCTGCTTGCGTTTTTGCTCAGTTAGGTTGAGCTTAAAAAAAATTAATGGGCTGCAAACAAAACAGGCCAGATAGCACTTTTTAATTTTTTAAGTCATTTTTAAGGGTCAAGCACCCCTTGGAGGAGCCTATTCAAGACTATAATCGTAATCAGCCGGTTCAATATGACTAGAAAGTGTTTTCAGATTGCGTGAGACAGATGTGTCTTGACAATCTGGAGGTGTTATATTTTTAGGGTATGGCGCCCGGACTAGTAGGACCTTTGTGCATAATGTAGTTCTTTTACTTTTCTAGCTCTTCTTCTCGTCGCTTACATTTATCAGAAATTTTTTTTAATTAATTAATTGAACTTTATTTTTCTTTTTTTTTTTTAATTTAATTTCTCAGAAATGTCAAACAGCAATTGTTTGAAAATTGTAATTGTAGTTCTTGCTCACCTAAATACTAGTTTATTGTTGGTGATTAAGTTGATTAAGTAAAAGAACAACTTAATTGGTAAAGTTTGATTATACTTGGAGAACACAATTTCCATTTATCTTTTGTATAACAATAATACATTTTGACTCTGGTTTCCAGCATGATAAATACAAATAATAGAAAGCATTCTCTTTTTTAATATAATCTCTCAGCTCAGTTTTGGTAAAGCGTGCCTCCAACAGCGTGGACTATAAGCATCCTTAACAAAAAGAAAAGGAACAAAGGTAGTAGCACAAGTCAGAAATAGCATAAAAAAAACATAAAACACATGGGGCTATATAATATATGGGGCCCAAAAAATAACATAAAAAAAAAGTAAACCAAGTTGAATGAGCTGACAAATGTGATTGCTACAGGTTAAGCTTGGACGAATGATTTTGTGCCTTTGTTTGAAAACTGGTACAGTATTTATTGCTTGAAAGTATCAACTAGTCATTGTGAAATCGCTGGGAAGATGAACTCTGAGCCCCGATGTGCTGTTTGCAAAATTAGAAGAAGCACATTTGCATCTCCTTCCACAACCTGCAGTGATTATGAAAGAGTCCTTAAGTAAATTAAAAAAAAACTTATGTACTTAGGTTGCCCTTTGGGTAGGGGGTGGTTGCCCTTCAATTACTTTCGATTTTTAAAAAGGGTACTAGAACTCTCAATTTCCAGTCGAATGAGCTCCTTGGGAAGTTTTTACGACAACTCCTTCTATAATAAGTGCCATGGTGAAAAGAAAATAAATAATGCATTGTGTCCACATCACTATTTACTTAGGCAGCACTATTGCACTGTCTGTGATAATTCTCCACTATTTCAAAATTACTAAAACTGTACACAAATGACTTCAAGTTCGTAAGCCATGCTAATACAGCAGAACAGACAGCAGCAGCTCTGCAGAGTGACCTCAATTCAATCTGAAACTGCACACGAACCTGGAGCTTGGAATTATATGTTTCAAAATGTAAGGTTTCACATTTGGGAAAAAATAAATCTGGGAATAAATATACAATGACCAGCAATAATGGTTTAATCCATAATATAATCATTATTGATATATGCAGAGAGACTTAGGTATTATAGTTGATCCTCAATTAGAATTCAGCTTTCACACAAAAACCATTGTTGCCTCTGCCAAATATCTTGGAATTATAAAGCTCTCTACATCTAATCACCACCTAGGAGTCCTGACAAAATTATATAAATCCTTTGTAAGGCCTAAATTTAAATATGGTTTAATTTTAGCTGCACCTCAGCTCACAAAAAAAAGGCAGCCCTAGAAAGTGTTCAATGTTATACTACCAAACTTGTGCACAGTCTTAGACAGAGATGCCCAGACCTTAAAATACCACCTGTAGCATGCATGAAAAAAACAAGATAGAAATAAATATAAATTGACAAATGGGTTATATAACAAATCTTGGCCTTTTGAGTAGGATAGCATAAAACACACAATTTGAACATAAAGTCAGGCCTCGTGCCAAGACTCGCCGAACTGAGTTGAGACTCCAGGTACAAAGGCTAATTGCCTCAATTCATGTTTTTTTGTTATTGTTATTAGGCTAGAAAAGCTAATTACCATTACCTACAGAGTATATTATCATAAATATAAAGTTTTGACTTACTTGGTAAAGTTTGATTATGCTTGGATGAGACAATTTCCTCATAATCTCCACTTCGCGAAAGACTTTTTTGAGATTGTCCTTGTCTAGTTTTGTCTTGTCGACTATTTTGATAGCAACCTAGACAAAAAAAAAGTAACAATAATGCTAAAGCATAAACATTTTCAACCATCAACTGACCAGTTAAAAGACTGCACTGATGTTCAAGCTAATAGGCTACTTACAATAGGCTGTATTACAGTAGCCTCCTCAGTTATTTCACATGGTCTTCGTAAGTTATTTAACATGAGTATTAACAACATTCAAAATGAAAAAACTAGGATCAAGCAATGTGGTTTGGGACTGCCCTTGAGCCTTTGGTCTCCCTCAGCCAAAAATGAAATATATATATATATATATATATATATATATATATATATATATATATATATATATATATATTTATATATATATATATATATATATATATATATATATATATATATATATATATATATATATATATATATATATATATATATATATATATATATATATATATATATATTTATATATATATATATATATATATATATATATATATATATATATATATATATATATTTTTATATATATATATATATATATATATATATATATATATATATATATATATATATATATATATATATATATAGTTAGTTGCATAAAAAAAACTTCTATAGTTCTCTACCTTCAGAAATGAATTTTGACCTGGCAGGATCCAGACTTTGCCAATGTTACTACTATTTCAAATTATCTTCCTAGATGCCTAGCATTAAGTTTTTTTATAGAGACAGTAGGTCAGGATATATTTCCAGGGTGTTAATTCTAAACAAAAGCATGTTTTGATCACAATTTTCAAATTTAATCTTTTTAAATGTATCTTCCTTAATTTTTCGAAGACATAATTTCTATTGAATTAAGGGCTTTTAATAACTGACATGAAATAGTAAGGGTACATTTGTTAAACCTATGCTGTTTTTTTAGGAAGCTTTGATTTCTTTTTCCACACCTAAGGCTTTGCAACATCATGAACTTACCTTACCTTAAATTGCAGCTAGGAGCAATCTAAGGATTACTCCTTGTAGGGCTCCAGAATGATGACTTGAGTTGTATACAAAGTTCACTAGTGACCAGGGGCTGTTCCATGTTCAGTAGCATCCCAATTGAGTTTACACTCTCTGGAGGACCCCTCAGCATCTAGCCTTTGTTTGAAAACATCAACGGATTCAGCAGTAACTGTTTCTTTAAATAGTTTGTTCTGACTGTTGACAATACGTGATGAAAAGAATTGAGTGCGGACTCTAGAAACGATAGACTGCTTGACAAGCTTCAGGTTATGATCTCTAGTTCTTGAGTTGGCACTAAAAGTAGGGAATAATGCTGGGAGAGTATTATCCCTCAATAACTTGTAGGCTAAAATGGCATCCCCTCTATTTCTCCTGTAATCAAGTGTAGGGAGACTCAGCTTTGATAGTCTTACAGGATAGGAAAGCTCCCACATGTCAAATATCACTTTAGTGACATGTCTCTGCACATCTTCCAGAACTTTTATGTCTTTTCTAAAATCTCGGGAGGCATGAAACATTCCAACTTCAAGCTTAGGATGCACAACTCCCTTATATAGACGACTGATGACTTTAGGGGAACGAGTGGAAATTGTACGCTAAATCAGTCCCATGATTGAATTAGAACCAGCAGCAGACCTCTAAGCATGAGAGCTGAATTTTAGTTCATTGTTAATAGTGACACCAAGATCCTGCTCATTATTTACAGAGGAGAGTGGGTGGCCTAAGAAAAAATAAGAGCAGCAAGGATTCAGTTTGCCAAAGTGAATGATATGGCACTTGGCAACATTGAATTAAAGAAGCCAGGCCTCAACCCATATACCCAGCAATTGAAGATTATTTTGTAGCAGGTCATGATCTTCACAGAACAAAGCTGGCCCAAGAAGCTTCAGGTCGTCTGCATAAAAAGTTGATTTACTGCTGATGATGGAATAGCATCATTGATGAAGATATTAAATAGTGTAGGACCCAAAACACTTCCCTGAGGAACTCCACTCAGAACATGAATAGAGGAAGAAAGAATACAATTACCAGAGTCATCAAATAACTGAACACATTTAGATCACAAATAAAGAAAATCAAGGATCCAGAGCAGGTATTTCTCTTCAAGTTTGACTGCACATAGTTTAATTGCAAGTCACTTGTAACATACTTTGTCAAAAGCTTCAGAAAAGTCAAGAACCATGTCAGCAGGCACCCCAGTATCAAGCAACTTGGTGATGTGATCATACAACTCAAGGATATTGGTGCCAACAGATCTTCCTGAACAAAAGCCATTTTGTGATCTGTGTAAAACATTATTTGCTTTAAGGTATTTAACAACTGCAGAGTGAATTGTTCTTTGAAGAAACTTAACAGCAGCTGATGTCATGGTGTTGGGTCAGTAATGTTCTCCAAGTTCCTTTCTTGCTTTTTTAAATATAGAAATGATATGCGCAGTTTCCCAGTCAAAAGTTAGTTAAAAAAGATTTGATGATGACTTGGACAGCTAGGAAAAAGGTTGACACAAAACTGTATGACATTCATGTAGGATATGTGGGTGAATGCCACCTGGACTGGCAGATTTATTTGGTTTGAGGGATGTAAGTTCCTTTAGAACTACTGTATCAGTAGTCACAATTGAGTCCACTTTATTTGATATATCAAATAAAAGAGGTGTGGGACAAACAATACTGGAATTGGAGGAAAACAGATGAGAAAAATTGGTTGAAAATTTCAACTTTCAGCTCAGGATCAGCAACTGATTGACTATTGTGCAGGATATCTGGGAGGGTGCGTCTGCTGCTACATTTCTGAGTGGCATAACGCCAGAAAGATTTAGCACTATCCTTAACTACCTCAGCCAATTTTTCCTCATATCTTCTCTTCGACTCCCTTATTTGTCATTAGTAATTGACACTGGCAAGTTTTTCAGAGATTAGTTTGTAGTTTACATATTTTTGTTTCTTAGAAGAAGGTTGTTTGGTATGCAGACAAAACTCCGAATTAATTACTACATGGTTGCTATTACCAACTGGTGAGGTTATTACATTCTTAATAAGAAGGTCAAGGCTACTGAGAATAACCAGATCAAGAGTGGTTGGAGACTTGACTTTCCCTGAAACGAGTTGGTTGTGAGATTGTTTGACATACGGAATTATCAGAGAGGACTGACAAATAAAGAGAATCTATTACAAAAACCAGATCCATCAATCCATTGGATTTCAGGAAGGTTAAAGTCCCCCAGATGGACAAGATCATAGCTGTCAAAATTGGACAAAACTGGAGATAACATGACAGCCAAATTAGATTCAGAGTCCAAAACACAGTGAGCACTGGGGCTTCTATAAACAACACCCACTACAATTGAGATTGTTTGATTGTTTGATTTTATCCACACAGACTCAATACCATCAATAGTCAGAGAATTAAAATGAATGAGACTAACCTTTAGTCTATCTCTTATATATAAGCACACTCCTCTGTGGCAAAGTGGGGAATTCAGATTAGAAAAGAGTTGATAACCATTGAGTTTAATTTCATCAGGAGATAAGATTGACAAGGTGTTTTTGGTGAAACTTCTGTAATTACAGCTTCATCCACTTCTTCTGATATCATAAAAAAAGAAAGTACAGAAAGCTTATTAGGGAAGCTATGAACATTGGAGCTAAGGAGCCTCATTCCTTGTGAATTAGGAATTTGAGAGGATGCAAGACTAGAGTAAGCAGGAACCAAAGAACTGGTAAGGTAGTTGGATACAGCATTATGGAACGACAAAGAAGAAACAGCCAGTGAGCAAGTTGTTGCAGAAGAAACGAGAGAAATGTCAGCATCAAACAGTGAAACATTATTATGATCACTGCTTGACAGTTGAGAGACAAAATTTGGTGATGCGAGTTCATCAACATTTAAAAAATTAACAGAGGTAGACAAAGGCACAGACATTAGTGGGGCATTGGAGTGGTTAGGGGAATTGCTCCAACTGGCAGGTTTTTTTTAATGATGGCACCCTTACAAATTATCAAATCTGCCTCTACATTAGCTTTTCTGCATTTCAACTCCTCAACTAGAGCTTTGTGCTTTATTCAATCTGCCTTTGGACTATCACCACAGAAACTGTTTGATGCTTTTGTTTCAAAAGATTTCTATATTATTTGCTTTCTAAATTCAGTTGATTGGCACTGAGAAAAGGAGAGGAGGGGGCGGCTACCAGACGGTTGATGGCTATTTAAAAGTCTTTTTACTTTGGCTCGGGGGGGGGGGGGGGCACCAATGTCAACTCCATAGATGTGTAACAGATAATTATACAGGTAAACAACACATCAGTCTGGGTGGGGATTCCATATGCAACACTATTCTAACGTCTTTCAAAACACTGGCGCTCTGAGCGTGCCATCTGACAACCATCATTTCAGTTAATTGGGCTAAAGGGAGTTGAGACTGTTGAAAAGACACTGTAGAAGCCACTAGATCCTGAACAGTTGAAACAGAGCACATTGGTTGTAGTGAATTTTCAATGTGTGATACCCTATTGGCAATGTAACTAACCTGAGCAGAAATGTCACATTTAATGTCAGTTCTCAGTTGGGAGAGTGTTTGGGTCAACTGACTAGTGGTGGCAAAGTCCATCTTGAGATCTTCCCTGAAAGATTTCAATGAATTATCCATAACAGAAGCTAGTTTTGCTATCACAGCTTGCTCACTAAAGAGGGAGAGGGAGGCTTAACTTTGCAGGCTGGACATGACCAGGAACAATCAGTGATTGCATCATCTTGCTTAATAGCTTATATTCTCCAGGGGACAGGTCCAGACAATCACCACAAATCTACTTCTCATAAATGTCCCACTCTATGGTAAAGGACCCCTCATCCAATTTTGTAGAACAGGCAGCACACCTATCATGGCCTTGAACTGGGCTTATGTGTTTTTGCTTGGCCTTGCTGAACATAATTTATTAAACTAAACCAGAAAATGAAACTGAACAAGACCAGGCTATGTGCTAGGCTACTACCAAAAAAAAAAATCTCTTTTAAAATCTACAAAATCCAACAAAAATTACTTCTCTGCAATAACTTCTCAAGCTGTCACTAAATCAGAAACTTGGAATTAAGGCAAAGCACTAGGTTCACTACCTTTATAGAATGAAAAAGATTTACAAATCAAAATATTGAATTTTAAGTAGGTCACAGGATTTGAAAAACCCCCAAAGGATATTTTATTGGCAGTTTTGGCCAAGCAAAAAAAATAAAAAAAAAAGTTCACCTTGATGAACAACTTCAAAATTTCTTTTGGCTCACTGACAAGTGTCTAAATTAGAGATTGCCAAACTGTCAATCTTGAGCTACTAGTAGATTGTAGGGGACTTTGCAGGGAATTTTCAGACATAACATTTTAACTGTTTTAGTCTTCAGATGATGTCCTAAGAAACAACATCTCCACTCCCTCCTCCTCACCAACCAGGACTGTGTTACAATATACACTGCAGTCTAAAAGTCTGTGGTAAAACTGTTTTTTACTGAGCAAAATACTGATTTGTATTTATGAAATCCAGTAGCTTGAGCACAATATTTCAAATTATAAATTTACCTTTTTAATTTTAATATTTTTAATATTTATATATTATAAATTAAATGTATAAATTATATATTTTTGTCAAAGATTCAAAGAATCAATTCAATGAAGGGCCTCTACTTGTGGCCTGTATTGTTAGAAAAGGCCCTTTAGGTACAAATTATTTACCTTTAGAACATTCTAAACAACTGCACCAGTTTTGTGCCTAGAAGGAAGAGTAGCCTAGGCCACTTGTCTATTTTAGAGGGTCAAAAAGGTGGCATTTCAAACAAGTCTACTCTCCTCTGAATGATTCAGGATGAATAATTACTGAAAATGTTGATGAAGCACTACAAATTTGCCCAGAAGTTTTAAAAAACAACAAGATTCATTTAAACAGAAGTTCAAGCTCTAGTGACCTTATTTAGTGACAAAAGAGATATTATCACCATAAAATGTTGCTTTTGTACTGCTCCAAAACATCTTCAGCCTGAGAAGGGCCAAATACTATTAAACAAGTATCCAAGACATTGTATCAGTTTCAAACTGCTAAACTACTACTAGTAAAAACTCACCACAGCACTAAGCCGTCTGAGGCCAACACAGCTATGCATGCTCCTCCTCCGTCATAATCTATTCAAAGCTTCCCTCTTGCCCCAAAAAACTTATAAATATTATTATTTTCTGCAAAGTTTATTGAGCAGCATTTTATTTATGTTTTTTTCTAATAGTCTAATGTCTAAGCAATGAAGTGTAAATGGTACTCCAGACCTTTGGAATTAATTATTGGGGCAAGGACCAACAACATCATCTGTAGTTACGTCATTTTTTCTATTATGTTTTTAGTTTGAATATAGTCTACTGCTTATTGTAAATTCTGTTTGTTTTAAGTGTTATTTTTTGGATAATAGTAATCTCTATTTGTTACAAGCTTTATGTATCATATCAGCCAATTTAAGCTCAATTAAATTTTAAAATTCACTCTATTCTTTTCATGGAAAAATTATTTTCTGTTCATTTAACTCATGATTTTGTTTTAACTGTGTTTAACTGCTTTTGTTTTAACTTGTGTTTCTATGTAATCAAAAGAAATAACGCTAGATTTAAGCTTTACTGGCAATAGTAGTTCCCATTAATTTTTAAGATGAATAGTGTAGCATTAGCAGTGGAGGAATGTCACCATAAAAGTAGTTGTACTAGGAATAATCATGATAGGACTAGCTGTTTTGGGAGCATTCAGGGTTAAAATAGTGATGAAAGAAATAGTTGTGCTATTTTTACTTATAGTACTGGTAGTTGTGCCAGCAGTTTCTGTAGTGCTAGCATTAGTCTCAGTATGAATAGTCTTAAATGTAGTTTTGAAAGGAATAGCTATCAAAGGAAAAGTGGTCAGCTTGGAAGTACTCTAGGTAAATTTCTAACTGTGGAAACTCTCATGGTAGGAGGGGTGGGAATAAAGGTGGTGCTTTCTATATAGCTAAAAACTTTAAAGGTTGGAGGCTTTTTGTAAAGCTAAACTTCCTTAGATTGTAGCTTAATTTAATGCAATGAATCTTAAATGGTTAATTAAATAAAAAAAACAGGTTTTTTTTAACTGAAAGTAAGAAACAACAGTAAAACCTAAAACGAAAAGAAATTATTCCATATATGAAAGGGGCTGTCCCCTCATCAATCCCCCCCTCCCCAAGGATTTATTCTCTATACAACTCAATCCTGGTGAAAATATACCCTGGACAATTACCCTTAACATCTCCATGTGTAAAATTGAGTAGGCAATGAGAAAGCAAGACATAAGAATAATTTCGTATAAGAATTCTGGCAAATTCTCCCAGTGTGAAATTTCCCCTGAAATATCCCCCCTGGAAACTTCCCTCCCTGTGGAAAATCCCACCAGTAGAAAATTCACCCAATCATCCCATAAAATTTATGCATACTTCCCAATAAAAAACACTATACCTAAACAATAGGCACACTTTGTAACTTAGACTTTTCCCCAGGGGTTGTGGGGGGTCCTGATATTTCTGTAGGCATATTTATTTGGCCTCTATGCTGAGCAAAACGGCTATCTTAAAATTTTAATCAGACGATTTTGAGAAAAAGGGGCGAGGGAGGGAGCCTGGTTGTCCTCCAATTTTTTGTCACTGAAAAAGAGAACTAGAATCTTTTGATTTCTGTTTAAATGAGCTCTTTTACAATATTCTAGGACTACTGGGTCAATACAATCACCCCGGGGAAAAACTAACAAAAAAAAACAACCAAATAAACATTCAAATGTGATCATTCTTCTGGCAAAAAAAAACGAAATTCACATTTTTCAGCTAGGCACTTGAAACTTCTACAGTAGTGTTGTCTGATACGCTGAATCTGATGGTGTAATTTTCATAAATATTCTATGACTTTTATGGGGTTTTTCCCCCTTTTATCAAAAATCAAATTTTCTTAGGCCTGTAACCTTTCATGGGTAAGACTAAACTTAATACAACTTATATATTTGAAATCAGTATAAAACTCCAATTCTTTTTATATCCCTATTGATATCAAAATTCTGTTTTTTAGTTTTGGTCACTATTGAGCTGGGTTGCTCCTTACTTACAGTTTCTTACTTCAAACTGTTTGATATAACTCATTTAGAGTTTCTTCCTGAATCATACCTGAAAACTCCAGAGACAATAACTACGAAGTTGGGGGTTAGTAATTCTCTTAAACTTCACAGCTGCACTTGGGGCTCTCATCCTTGTATGATTCTAATTTTAACAAAGCATAAAATCACCCTCTGTGCTAAGATGTATCTTTGATTTCACTGTTTTAAAATTAACTATTTTTGCAATGTGTTGACTTTAACCTTAGGGCTTTAACCACCATGTAACCCAAGGATACATGTTTTTAAGTTTCTCAAGTGGTTAGGTTAAATGTGTTATCTTTATTAAATCTTTAAATGCAAGCATAATTTGAGAGTTTGGTAAAAATCAAAATTATATGTGAAACTGTATTGATGTTTTTACTTATAAATTATAACATTGGTTTTAAATAACTGCCTCAGAGTTCAAGTTCAAGTTCTTTATTAATCAATAAAAATGTTTCGACAAAACTATCAAATTAATGACCATCAGTGAGAATAACTCGTGGGTGGGTTTATATACAATCAACAATAAATAAATAACACTATCTCCAGATACTGGAATAAAAGGATTGCTCTTCAACTCTCTGTATGGTAACAACAAACAAAATCCGCATAAAATCAAAATAACCAAATAAATAAAGTGAAACGAGGAGCATCCACCCCAGAAAATAAATCAAATTAATAATTACTGATTAAGTGATTCATTAACCTAATTTTATTATTAACCAATAAATTATTCAAATCCATAAAACTATGATATTTATTCCAATGATTTATAATGCTATGCCTAGGTGAAAAACAGGGCCTTTCAAATTTTATTAAAGCCTGACGGACTACAGAACAACAGAACTGCCTTGAATACAATATTTGGAGAAAACTAAACCAAAATATTTGCTTGGTCTGCTTTGATTCAGCAAATAAGGTTCAGCAATTGGTCTGCTGTTATTTTATTACCTTAAATTGCATTGTCCAGCAAATAAGGCACTATCCTGTATGTGCTGGTTAGTGAAGATATTGAGCCAATACATTGGCTGCATCCCATTCTCAAAGCCACAGCTTGGATGACCAATCTGTCCACAGCTCCCTTGAAGGCCTCCACACTAGGGACTGAGACTACGTCTTTGCTTAGGGAGTTCCAGAGTCCCATGACTCTATTTGGGAAGAAGTTGTTCTGTAGTCTGGTGTTGGCTTTTTTGCAGTACAGCTTCATGGTGTGTCCTCTAGTTTTTGTTGACTGGTTAGGATTTTTTTGCAAGGACTGAGTGTGCAGCATTTTGTGTGCAATGACAACATTCCCATGCTTCCATTGATAGGAGAGGGTAGGAATCTGTAACTTCTCCAGGTGGGATGGGTAGTCCAGGCTTTTGCACCCTCTATTAATTTAGATGATCACCTTTGGACACTCCAGTCTTTTCTTGTCACCTTTATTTAATGGGGTTGCCACACACATACCAAATTCCAGTTTTGGTTGAACAAGTCCTTTATATAGATTTGGTGACCTGCTGTGGAATGTTCTTTTTACAATTCCCAGGGTCTGGAGTGCTTTGGAGGCAACTGACTGAGCATGTTGGTTAAATTTCAATTTTTCATCCATAAGTTTCCCCAGGTCTCTTTCAGCATGGGAGAAATACATCACCTGCCCAACACCATCTATTCCACACATGTGATACTGACCCCTCACATTCTTTCTGCCAAAATGAATTGTCCTGCATTTCTTAATGTTGAATTCCAACCACCAAAGTTTTGCCCAATCTGAGAGTTTGTCTAGCTCAGCTTATAACAAGGCTTTCTCTTTGGCTGTTTTTGCAGGGCTGATGATTTTCGAAGCATCAGCATACAGGCTCATTTTATTTTTGACAGATTGTGGGGCATTGTTGATATAGATGTTAAATAATGTTAAACCAAGAATTACTCCCTGTGGGAATCCACTTTCCACTTCAATAAAATCTGAGTAAAATGCCTGACTGTTTTCTCCATGCACCTTTACACTTTGACCACTATCATTCAGGAATGCCATCACCCACTCAACAACCTCCTGGCTTACCCCAATTGCAATTAATTTTGCCTGTAGTCAATGATGAAATACTTTGTGAAATGCTTTGGCAAAATCTAGGAGAATGAGATCAACTGGAATTCCTCTATTTAGGAGCTTGGTGGTAAAATCACATGAATCTATAAGATTTGTATTAATGGATTGTCCTGATCTAAATCCATGCTGATTCTGCATGATAAGATTGTTGGAGGTGATGTATCTGACAATGACAGTATTTACTATTCCTTCCAGAATTTTCCCAACAATGGATGTAATTCTAACAGGGTGGTAATTCATAGAGTCTAATTGGCTGACACCCTTATGTATAGGGGTAATATTAGCATTCTGGCAGTCCTGAGGCACTATCTTTGTATCCAGGGACTATTGGAAAAGTGTTACAAGGGGCAAAGCAAATTCTGCATGAGCTTCCTTTAATGTCCAAGGGTGTATTCTGTCAGGCCCTACAGACTTGTTCTGGTTCAGGTTTTTCAGTCTAGCCTCAACATCATCTTTACTAACAGCATTGGTTTATCAACTGTATACTTAGGTTGATTGGGAAGTGGATCTTTATCTGGGGTAGTGAAGATTTTTTGGGAACTGATTGTTCATTGTCTCAGCTATGTCTTGAGGGCTAGTAATAGATATTTCCATCAACAGAAAGCTCAGTAACTCAGTGTCTTCTGGGTTTTTGCAGGGAAACATACCTCCAAAATTTCTTGGGATTTGATTTGGAGGCAATTACTTCTTTATACTCTCTTGTAAGTTTTCTTGAAAGCTGCCAAACCTTATTATGGAGTTGCTCAAGTTTATCATAATTTGCCTCTTTTAGCATATCTTTATATTTCTTCCACTGCTTTTTCTTTTTCTGGACTGCCAGTTTAATATCACAGGTGAGAAAAGGAAGAGTTCTTGGTTTACAGATCCACGTAGTTGTAGTATGCTTGTCCCAAGATGATAAAAGAATCTCTTTCACTTTACTCCATGATTCAGGAGCAGCTGTATTCTCAATGACTAACCAATCTTGTCCTGATAATTCTCGCCTAGCTTGGTTGTAATTTGTATACATGTCTCTTGCATGCTGATTTTTCTTACAAAATGACCTAAGCTGGCAATTATTGATTTACTAAAACATTCTATTCTTGTATATAAGTTATAGAGCCTGTCTTCTATGCAATCTTCTAAGCCTTAGAAATAGTACAAACTTGAAAATAATAAAAAATGAAATAACAGAGGCTAGAAAACACAATTTAAAGACATATCTTAGCCTTAAGATCCAACTCCAAGAACTCAACTACTTTTATTATAGCAAAATACCCATTGTAGAGAATTTCATGTTGGTTGCTTGTTCTAATGCCTGTTTTTGTCCCATTTCTTCAGTTATTATCTGCACCAGCTTAGTGTAAACACTGTCTCTCTAATGAACAATTGGTGTCCATGAAGTGGGTACTTACTCTCTAGAACTGGTTTGAATGGTAGATTGATTCCTGGATATTTCTTTTACCTAGCACAACTGGCAATATTTTGGTGCAATAAAAAGAAATATAGTAGCCTAATATATATTATATTCCATATATATTACTACTGTATAGGGTTAGGCCAGTAGTTGGCAACCATTTTAGCCAAATTTTTTAAAATTCCAAGGGTCAAATCTGTTGATTAAATTAGTAAACCTTTATTTTATTTAGACCTTGGTTTTATTACAAGAAAAAAAGGTATTTTTTCAAAATTTAAGGGACAGTAAAGGCACTATTACTGGCCACCACTACCCAGACTTATTAAAATGTGCAAGTCTCCTCTATACTGCATATCCTCCACTTGACTGCCAACCACAATTCTAATGATTTAAGTGGGATTTCAAGCTCTTTTTTTTATTTATTTAGATTTCTTCTTTTTTTTCAAGACACAATTTTCTGGAGTTCAAATTTACCCAGATTTTCATGCTTCTTTCTGTTTTCATCTTAATTTTGAAATGATTTATCTAGCTGTTCTTTTTGTTTCATAATGATGTAATGCTACCAACTGGTAGAAGAATGAAATGCCCATTCACAAAGAGACAAGAACATTTGAGCAATGTAAAAACAAAAGATTTAGTAGACCTAGATATATTATCTAGCCTAGGGCAATATATTGGGCTACTAGGGGGAGGGGGTGTCATGGTAGAAGGCACTGTATTTGGGAAAAATGTTGACTAGGGAATCAAATGGTAACTAGGCTACTGTTATTATTGTTATTATTATTCATTTATTGTTCGTCAAAAAAAGGTACAAAAGGTACAGTAGACGGAGTAATCACTAAAGAAAAAAAAATAAAAAAAAAGAAGAAAAAGAAGGACACAAACACACATTGAAAATTCAAACACATGACAAAAGAAAACTCTTCATTACATTAATTCCCTACCCTCTACCCTTAGCCCTTATTTATCATATGGTTGCATGCTATGGACTAGTAGTTTTATTTCAAGTTTTAGAAAGGTCCAAATTTTACAGAATAAAATAGTTCGTATTTTAGGTAATTATATTCAGTTTGAAAATAGCACGTTGAATTGCTTTACAAGTTTGAAAATTTTGAATATTTATCAGTTACGGGATTACCAGTTAGCAATTTTCATTTATCAATGTTTGAATAAGTGTTCACCGGAGGTATTTTGGGAAATTTTTAAAGCTAACTCATCTTATCACTGTTATGAGACTAGAAATGCGAATGACCTTGCATCGGAGCTCCGGAATACTCAACGTGCTGCATTTCTGCCTCGTTTTGCGGGACCGGGGGTGTGGAATTCCCTCCCGGATGCTATTAGACAAGTTGATAATGTAGGCCAGCTCAAGAGTAGATTGAAACGTTACCTTTTGGGTTATAATCTGAATGATTAGATTTTTGAATTTGATTAATGTTTGGTTTGAAAATTGTTTGGACAGATAATGGTCGCATTTTCGCGAAATTACCCAGCCAAAGCGCACGGAGTCGGCTCTATAGCCTAGCTGATATTTATTGATTTTGTCATAGTTGATTTAGTTAGATGTATCTTTTTTTTTTTTTTTTTTTTTTTCTTTTTTTTTTTCGAGTGTATGTTTTAAGGATGATATGTGATATTTCTCACTTGCGATTTCTAGAGTGTAATCCTTTTAGAGTAGGAGATGTTCTTTATGTTGATTCAGTTCAAGTGCTGATTTTCCCCGTAAAGAGATAGTTTTTATGTGGATGTAGAGCTTTATAATAATGGATTTGCAGCCATCGTAAACAAACCTTCGTGTTTTTGTAGATGGCCGCTGTAAATTTGTTTGTATTTTTTTATGTTAAATAAATTAATTTGAATTTGAATACAAACAGTGACTATATGCCTTACATTAATATAAAAAAACTATTGTGAACAAATTGTTGACCATGGATGATTAAACTTACTTTGAAAACGGGATAGAGATTTATTAATGCTAATATTAGGGTCAGATAGCTTAAACAAATGAATTATTATACGGTTTCTTGTCCAAGGGGGCAAATGTAGAAGATATTTAGCAAATCTGAAGAAGATTGATCGTAGGTGCTTTTTATCTGTAACTGTAAAGAATCTCCAGAAAGGAGCAATGTAAAGCATATGAGGAAGGGCTGTGGCGTTATAAATGGATGCTAGAATATAACGGTTGAAACGTAGTTTGCTTTTTACGATTACAGCGTAAGAAATGCTAATTTTACGCTCAACGTGAGAAATCAGCAAACGACGTGTGTGGCCTATAGATGTGTCAATTGGGAGGCCCAGGTATGTAATATGGTCTGAGGGTTTAACAAGAGAACCGTCCATATTTATAAGATAAGTAGAGGAATTTCGTCAATTGAAAAGGATTACTTTGGATTTCTCAGGATTAAAAGACAGACCGATTTTTGAATATTCATCTTTGAGGATTTTGAAATTCTGCTCAATGCGCTGGATCGTGCGGCTGAGATTCAGGATTTCATCAGCATAACAAATAAGAGACATATCGATTCTCCCAAGAATGCATGAAGGAAGACACTTTGCCTGCGCTTCCAGGACACTATTATTGAACAGGGTTGGGGAAGTGATAGCTCCCTGTCTAGTCCGTTTCTTAACAAGGATGCGGTACTGGGGATTCACAAGCATATTCGAGGGAATCGAAGAGTTTGGCCTCAAACGAGAATTAATGCAATTATATAGGGAAGGATGAAGAGCCGACTGCAGGAAAAAACAGGATGGCAGTTTTAAATGCACTTTTAGATTCCTATATAAATCCCTGAGGACACGGACAACTAATGGGTTTATGCCTTGCCTTACCATATGAAGAAGCATGGACAAATGAATTAAGGAATCAAATGCACATCTAACGTCATGTCTAGCAAGGATCACACATTCTCCCGAAGATTCAGCGTCGGTAAGGACATTAAAAACTGCTGTAAGAGCATGAGAACAGCCAAGATTAGCCTGAAAACCGAACTGATGTGGGGGAACGTAATATTTCTGTCTTAACTCATCAAGAAAAAGAAGATCATAAAGTTTGCATGTCGTTGTAGATACGGTGATGGGATTGAAAGAGGAACGTTGCAGCTCATATTTCTGTTTTTTGGGAATTGGAGTCAGATCACCAATGCAGAACTAGGATGGAGCAATACATGTAACAAATATCATTTGCATGACAAGGCTGAGATGACGCACCAAAAGATAACTTCCATTAATGATGTGTAGAGTGCTCACCTTATCTATCCCACAAGACACTTTCTTTTTAAGTTGGGAAATGGCGTTTATAACAGCGTCACAAGTAACAACAAAATCAAGGTCAGGAGATTCATCAATGAATTTGCAGAGCTTGTAACAAAATTGTGACTCTAAAACAGGATCAGGCTCAGAAAATTCATTTGAAAAATGGGATATCCACTCGGACAAAGGAATGTCATTCGGGTCTGGCAAATTGGAAGAGATAGTACGAGGTAAAAGCTTCCACAGAAGATCAGGTGAATTCCTGACCTTCTCGGAATAAAGTGTCTGCATTTTAGATCGATGAAGGGCAAGTTCCTTAGCAAAACATTTTTTTGACACTTTTCTCAGTTCATTGACTATTCCTTGACGGCAGCATAGGCAATCTCTCCATAATTTGTACCAAAATTTAGCACGGTCACAAGCTTCAGACAGCACTAGATTTCCTGACCACCCGGGAACTTGGGTACCAACATGTATTTTTTAAGAGGAACTGCCCTTTTTTCAGCACACAAAAGTGCATGGCAGATTTCTTCGGAGTATATATCAAGAGTTAATCTAACCTCATTAATGTCTTTATTAGAAGACTTTTGCAGAAGATGAAATGGAACCCAGATCTTGTTTAGGATACTATCTGAAATTTCAATGTACTGAGATGTGTCAATTTTATTCCAATCGCGAGAAGTATACCACTTGTGCCGGTGAACAGTATAAGCCTGTAACACTGGAATCTGAGAAGCTTCTCGTTTGAAACTAGAAGCAATAAGAAGTTGGTCTGAAACTTGAAAATTGGAAACTACCTCAACACAAGGTATATCAAGGTTATATGACACAACATGGTCGAGGTTAGATGTGCACGAGGAAGAATGAATGTAAGTAAACTGAGCAGATTTCTGTTGAACTTTAAAATCATCACCAAATATTCCTAATAGTAAAGAAGCACAGATAGAAGCTGAAGACAACCCGCAATTCAAATCACAATAAACATCACCTATGATCAAACACGGGATTTTCCGTTTAAGGACATCACGAAGACAAAAGCTAAGTTTTCTAGCTGCTAATGCGAAATCTCTCTCCGAATCTTCATCATTGTAATCTGTGGGTAAATACAGATTTATTATTGCGCACTCAACTACTCTAACAGCTAAAAAACTATCACAAGAAAAGAAAACACTAGAATGAAGATTCGATGCTACATAAGTAGCAATACCACTGGAAGCTCTGACTTTAGAAGCACTACGTTTAGCTGGAACCGAGAAAGTTTTGAAAGTGGCACTAATGTCAAGTAAACTAAGGCTGTGGTTGGTCAGGAAATGTTCCTGCAAACAAAGAATATCATGATTATGAAGTATATTTTCAAGAATAGGTCTTTTTTTATAAGACCACCATTAATGTTCCAAGAGAGAAAACGAATATCCATTTATCTACTTAGCTGCCCGTTTATCGGTTTGAGCGTTGCCAGGGCATTTGATACTGTAACAGGTGTGATTAAACTCTTTATATGTAATGCAAAACATGTTCCAAACACATGGATTATCCCTGGTGGAAGAGTGCTCCGAGGAACCAAAGCGAGAGCACAGTTCTGCGTTCTTACAATCAGCAGCAAAATGTCCTTGCTGATGGCATCTGAAACACCGTCTAGGTATGAATATGAAATTCTGGACAGTTAACTTTTCATAACCCACCTTCACAGAATTTTTCAGAAAAGAATCAAGATCACTCCGTTGTTCAAAATAAATCTTGTAGACGCGTGACTTGCCACACTGCAAAGCTTTGACACACTTTGGAATAATTTTCTCTAGATCTATTTCATTCATTTCTGTCAGTACGCCTTTTATTACACCAATGAAGGCGGGAGATTTAACAGAGGCTAAAAGGCCAGGTTGGAACTTTTTCATCTGGTCAGCAATTGAGGAGGCAGCAGGTTTACGTTTTACTACAATTTTCCATTATGATGAAGAACATTTCACCTCTGAAATATCATTTGCAGCTTCAGGACATATTTTATCAATAAAATCTTTCCTTAATAGTGGAGATGAAAGATTGGACAGGCAATTTTTTAACACAACAGCATAGGTAGGAGGATTGGATTGGTCCTTGGTGCAAGACGACTGAGCATAAGAGGGCCAGGCAGAAGTTGCCTGTACTGTGAGACGTTGTTTATTTAGCTCAGACAAACTGTCTATTTTATGGGAAAGTTCATTCATTGTGACAGGTTAATGTTGCAATGATCGCATCACCAATTGTTGGAATTTCACACAGTGAGTATATCACGAATTTCGGGATCTTACGTTTTTCTTTCAATGCTGTAGATAACCACTTACAAATGTCAAGGACATTTTCATCGTCTTTTTGGCATCTAATTAAATGTGTTCCAATTTCTAGCACCTGATGTAAGACCTCCTTTGCCTTTAGAATGGTTTCATGACTGAAAAAGCTTGTCGACTTAGCAATTATTGTTTTCTACTTTGATACCATCGATCATCAATCGAGAAATAAAATTCAATATTGGATTTAAAATAATATCCGAGTCGCCCATTATTTCATAATTGCTCTTACGGTAATAACATTCAATAGACATAAATCCACTCCAAATCAATGCCAAAAACCGTCACCAATATAAACTCAATCCAATCAAGCAGGCAGTGACGTCACAGTGGAGTTATAGCTTTGTAGTCCGAGAAATTGTTTTCAAGGTCACTGAATTAATGAGATTTCAAAATCTAAAAAGATAATCTCACACTGAATCTAGGTCAGGAATTGCAATCACTTACATTCCTTATGAAATATACTTGGGTTCCCAATAAATAATCCTTTTTGTCACTTACAAAATATTATTAGGCTATTACATTTCCTTTAGAAGAGCTCATAGACTATAATGATACCCTGATTTCTGCCACAAAATACAGATGATCTATATTACCATTCATGTGTTTGTACATAGCAATAGGCCTATAACCAGGGATTTACAAGAAAATTGGTACTAGTTACAATTACTCCCCCCTCAGAAGGAAGCACTACACAATTAAGAAAACAAACATTCTAAAATATTTACTTACATCATTCCTAAAAGTGCTTCACTTTACTTTACCCCTATCCCCTGCTCTTAATGTGCAGATATATAGCCCACACTATACATTATCTGCGCATTTTCTATTTCTTGATTTGGTTGATGTTGCTTCTTTGCAGTTAAATCTACTTGAACAAGAGAGTGACATGGAAAAAAGAATAGAAAATATGGCAAGATTGGAGATATATCTATTACTGAGCTATGAATAAGGTAAACATACCTCTTGATGCCTTTTTTATGCTCTTTCAAAATATAGCACTCATTTGACTCAGAAATTAAATTTTCAATCCTTTATGGATCCTTAATGATACCTTTTTCTCTTATTTTTGGCCACAGAAAAGAGTTAAAATATTGGTTAAAACATACTTTTGGAATATAATTCCATTTTTTTTATAAATTATATAATCCACTGACATTGATTCATCACAATTCAATTGAAGAAACAATTTATAAATCTTTTAAAAATTGCATTGTTTACTTTAAGCTGTTAGCACCACTCTTGTTTAAATGTGTGTAGGCCTACCCATAAACTGAACTGACTATGACAAAATCAAAGAACCAAAAACATATGGGAAATATATAATTTGGACTAGGCTATATATTTGTTCATTAGTGGGGTTGGGGGTAAAATATAGTGGATCTGCAATCAAAATGGATAACTACAATCATGCTATATATTATCAGGTAAGAATTGTTGTTTTTAACCCTTTCTATAGCCAAAAATAAAAGAAAATGTATCATCTTTAGGGGTCCATAAAGGGCTTGAAAATTGCAATTGATTATTATATTCAGAAAGAGCTTAAAAAAGGAATTAAGTTGCATGTTAACCTTATGAATAAGGTCCTTATTTATACCTCAGTGATGGAAATATTTCTAAATTCACCATAAAAATATATACTTTAGGCTATGACCTATATTTATACATTAGGGAGGGGGAGGGGGGGGTAAATTTTTTGCAGTTCATATTATTGACTTACAAATAAAGTAAACATACTACTCAATACCTTTTTTTATGCTCTTTCCAAATATAGTAGCCTAATCACTTTTGTCACAAATGAATTTTACCCCCACCCATATATATACCAATTCAAGGTATATATTTGCAAATTAGGGGGTGGCAGTATTCTGATGCAAATGAGAGGTAAGTTTAAACTTTACCCTTCTACCCCACCCTTAATGTGCAAATATATACCCTGAATTGGTATATAAAGGGGTGGGGGTAAAATTCATTTGTGACAAAAATGATTATTGAATTTGTAAAGAGCACAAAAAAGGCATCAAGTGGTATGTTCACTTTATTTGTAAGTCAATAATATGAACTGCAAAAAATTTATAGAGGGGTGAAGTAAAGTGAAGTGCTTTAAGGAACAGAATAAGCAGGCCAGGGTTTACAAACAGGCCATGAGGCCTGGGCCTAGGGGTATGCAATGCCAAGGGGCACAAAAAAACACCAAGTGATTTTTTTTTCTTAACAAAAACTGGACTGATGTGATTTACCATCTAAGAGCCAAATGTACTTTGCTGCTGTGCTACCTATTCCCAGAAAAGTGATTTTGAAACAACACAGGAATTCTGTAGTCTAGCTGCTTGTAAACTATCAGATGTCCCCCAAGGATGGCAGCTGAGAGCTTGGTATAACCCCTCTCTTGCATTACTTTTGTCTCATCATTAATTGGTTGCCTTCTGTTCAGGGCTTCCACTATCCCTGAATTTTTAAGATTACCCCATTAATCTGTTCCCCCCCCCCAAAAAAAAATAATTGACTAGGCCTAGAGGCACCAAAATATTTGGGTCTAGGGGCACCAAAGATTTAAACCCAGCCCTGGTTGTACACTAGAACCAGAAAATCAATCATTTAGGCTAACTCTTTGCAACTCAGTAATCTGTAATAACTTAGTAGCTTAACAATCACAGTTTAGATATTTTTTGCGAAGAAACGCAGAAAGGGTCATTTCTCACTTCAGCTCCTCACTTTGCTTGATAAAACACTACTAGAAAAAAAAAACAGAGTAATACTTAGACCTCATTAAAAGGAGTCATATCCTACCTTCTAACGTGTTATTGTGTGAGTTGCAAGCTTCACAACAGCAAAATTGCCTTTCCCAATTGTCTTTTGCAAGTCATAAAAGCCCACTTTGGCTAGCCTTTCTACTGATTCAGACATGGTAAGAAAAACTGTGTTAATTCTTTCCTTTTACATGTCTAGTTTTTAAATTGTCAGGTACTTTTATAATAGTTTTTATTTCATTTTCTTCTTTCTTGAATTGATTCAAAAAAATTTGATGAGGTGCTGTCACCTAACATTTTCTCTCTCACATCATAGTTTCTGAGTTTCTAGTGGCAGAAGTGAGATTCTCACCAGCTTTTGCTATTTATTCAATTCTAATAATTAAGATGTACAATGTGACAATACAATTGATTCCCATCTCCATCTTCTTACAGTAACTCAATGACAGAAAGTGAAGATAATCTTAACAGTGAAAGCAGCTCAACTCTGACCAAATTAATTAACAAACAATATCCAATTAATGGTTCAGCCTCAGCTTTGGCTCATATTTCTGATGGCCCCTTTCAACAAAGAGAATTAATTCTCCCTTAGAATAATGGGAGAAAATTCAGAACAGAATCATCAGAATTTTCAGACATGTTTAAAACACATTTAGGCTTGTGTTTTTTTGCAAGTTTTCCAAACCCTTTCCCCACAGGTGATTTTAGAGGAGGGGGTTGAAGGGGCACTTGTCCTGGGTGCAAAAATTTTAGGGGTGGAAATTTGAAATAAGTAACTTAACATTCATAATCATTTTGTTGTTTTCAAAAGGTTATCTTTATTTAAATAAAGTATAGATTGTAGTTGACAGTGATTTACTTACTGTAATACTTATATAATAATGTTTACTGTTAGTATAAGCACATTGAAGAGGCCAGAACTACCATTGCTTTCCCCTGAAGGATAGCCCATGTCCATAGACTAACCAGATGTGGAACTTTTATAACTTTAATAAATCAAATAATATTAAAACTTTGATTACTAAATATCAGTATATGTATATTAAACTGACAATGCACATTCTTTTGTATTTTTTTTTCAGTAAAGTGCAAATTATGTTTTAACTTTGGGAAGGCATAGGGATTTTGAGCCCAACTTATGTTAATTTCTGCTCGTTTTGACTTGGTTATTTATTGTAATTTCTGTTTGGGTTTCATTTATTTATTGATGCTGATTTGTGGTAGATTAATGCTTGGTCAATTATTTGATTTTATTATTGCTTGTTTTTTTGTTTAATGGAGTTCTTTACTTTTCTTTGAAAAACTTATTTTGTGGAAAAAGTTTTTTTTTATTAATTTCTGTTTGTTGTATATTAACATAGTCTTTTCAGGGAAAAAGAAAAAATACTTTAATCTTTTCATTTTTTTTAAGACTTTATAGGTTGGCGTGCTATTTGTATGCTGGAGAAAAATTTTCAGCAATTTTTAACAACATACACCCTTTTAAAAATATGGACACAAATAGTAGTGTTTAATTTAGTTTCATACCTCCTCTAGTTGACCTGAAATGGATAACTTGATACCATTTGCAAAACAATCTGTTTACTTACTTTGATAGCTTGGATACACTTACACTATTTTGATTTGGTTAAATTTTAAGAGCAGAAGCAGTCCCAAAAGTTTGAACCCTCATATACCCTCAGTACCCTCAGTCATTCTTGGGATACTGCTGAGATGCCTTATTGGGAACTAGCATTAACACAGTGCATTTTGATTTAATCTTAAGGCAATATTTAATTTTTAAACATAATGGGCAAATAGGAGGGGGATTAGTTGCCCTCCAATCACTTTTGACTATTAAAAAGGGCACCAGCCCTGTCTATTTTCAATCAATGAGCCCTCTTTGAAGTTTCTAAGACAACTCGTTCAATACAAAGTGCCCCCATCAATATTTAATATAAAAATGTCAAGCCTTCCAATCACTTTTGACTATTAAAAAGGGTACTAGGTCTTTCAATTTCTAATTGAATGAGCCCTTTTTGAGTTTCTATGACAATGCTTTCTATAAACACCTTATATGCCCCTGGGCAT
Organism: Artemia sp. Qi Xiang Cuo; assembly: GCF_049724085.1. Classification (NCBI taxonomy): domain Eukaryota; kingdom Metazoa; phylum Arthropoda; class Branchiopoda; order Anostraca; family Artemiidae; genus Artemia; species Artemia sp. Qi Xiang Cuo. The sequence continues at coordinate 78,720,176 of NC_142799.1, read as the reverse complement.
AAATTACAACCCTTGCCCTAAGGGCTGTTAGGGTGGTTGTCATCCTCAAAGACGTAATTTCCAGAACTTTCAACTACATTAAACAAAATGGCTATCTCAAAATTTTGATTATATATGTTTGGGGAAATGGTGGGTGTGAGAGGGGCATTAGTTGCTCTCCAAAAACTTTCAAACATTAGAAAAGGCACTAGCCCTTTCAATTTCCAATCAAATGAGCCCTTTTGCAGTTTCTACAACAATGATTTCAATAGAACCTTATATGCCCCCAGGGCATAACTTACAACCCTAGCCCTGAGGGATGTGAGGGGGGGGGGGGGGTGTCATCCTCAAAGACCTAATTTCCTGAACTTTCTACTATGTTGAACAAAATGGCTATCTGAAAATTTTGTTTGGTTGTGTTCAGAGGAATGGTGGGCGTGAGAGGGGGGTTAATTACCCTCCTATCACTTTTGACCATTAAAAAGGGCATTAGCCCTCTCAATTTCTAATTGAATGAGCCCCTTTTGATGTTTTTACAACAACTCTATCAATAAAAACCTTATATGCCCCCAAGGCATAACTTAAAACCAGTAAAGTTCTACCAAATCATATTATTGAGTTAGGAATAAAGTGAATACACCATGCTGATTATGAATATAATAATCGTTTCTATCAGAAATGAATTTCAGCCCCCCCCCCCTATATATACCTAACCTAACCCAACCTAACCCTGAATTGGCATATATAGGGGGGCTGAAATTCATTTCTGATAGAAATGAATATTATATTTGAAATCAGCAAAAAAAGGCATCAAATGGTGTATTCACTTTAGTCCTAACTCAATAATATGATTTGGTAGAACTTTACCTTAAAACCTTTGCCCCGGGGGTTTCTGTGGGGTTTGTCATCCTTAAATACATAATTCTCATCATTAATTGGTTGCCTTCTGTTCAGGGCTTCCACTAGGCCTATCCCTGAATTTTTAAGATTACCCCATTAATCTGTCCCCCCCCCAAAAAAAAAATTGACTAGGCCTAGAGGCACCAAAATATTTGGGTCTAGGGGCACCAAAGATTAAAACCCAGCCCTGGTTGTACACTATAACCAGAAAATCAATCATTTAGGCTAATGCTTTGCAACTCAGTAACCTGTAATAACTTAGTAGCTTAACAATCACAGTTTAGATATTTTTTTAGCAAGAAACACAGAAAGGGTCATTTCTCACTTCAGCTCCTCACTTTGCTTGATAAAACACTACTAGAAAAAAAAAACAGAGTAATACTTAGACCTCATTAAAATGAGTCATATCCTACCTTCTGACGTGTTATTGTGTGAGTTGCAAGCTTCACAACAGCAAAATTGCCTTTCCCAATTGTCTTTTGCAAGTCATAAAAGCCCACTTTTGCTAGCCTTTCTACTGATTCAGACATGGTAAGAAAAACTGTGTTAATTCTTTCCTTTTACATGTCTAGTTTTTATAGTTTTTATTTCATTTTTCTTCTTTCTTGAATCGATTCAAAAAAATTTGATGAGGTGCTGTCATCTAATATTTTCTCTCTCACATCATATTTTCTGAGTTTCTAGTGGCAGAAGTGAGATTCTCGCCAGCTTTCGCTATTTATTCAATTCTAATAATTAGAATGTACAATGTGACGATACAATTGATTCCCATCTCCATCTTCTTATAGTAACTCAATGACAGAAAGTGAAGGTAATCTTAACAGTGAAAGCAGCTCAACTCTGACCAAATTAATTAACAAACAATATCCAATTAATGGTTCAGCCTCAGCTTTGGGTCATATTTCTGATGGCCCCTTTCAACAAAGAGAATTAATTCTCCCTTAGAATAATGGGAGAAAATTCAGAACAGAATCATCAGAATTTTCAGACATGTTTAAAACACATTTAGGCTTGTGTTTTTTTGCAAGTTTTCCAAACCCTTTCCCCACAGGTGATTTTAGAGGAGGGGGTTGAAGGGGCACTTGTCCCGGGTGCAAAACTGTTAGGGGTGGAACTTTGAAATAAGTAACTTAACATTCGTAATCATTTTGTTGTTTTCATAATGTTATCTTTATTTAAATAAAGCATAGATCGTAGTTGACAGTGATTTACTTACTGTAATACTTATATAATAATATTTACAGTTAGTATAAGCACATTGAAGAGGCCAGAACTACCATTGCTTTCCCCTGAAGGATAGCCCATGTCCATAGACTAACCGGATGTGGAACTTTTATAACTTTAATAAATCAAATAATATTAAAACTTTGATTACTAAATATCAGTATATGTATATTAAACTGACAATACACATTCTTTTGTATTTTTTTTCAGTAAAGTGCAAATTATGTTCTTGCCTTGGGAAGGCATAGGGATTTTGAGCCCAACTTATGTTAATTTCTGCTGGTTTTGAGTTTCACTCGGTTATTTATTGTAATTTCTGTTCGTTTAGGGTTTCATTTATTTATTGATACGGATTTGTGGTAGTTTCACGCTTGGTAGATTATTCGATTTTATTTTTGCTCATTTTTTATTTAATGGAGTTCTTTACTTTTCTTTCAAAAACTTATTTTGTGGGAAGTTTTTTTTAATTAATTTCTGTTCGTTTTAAATTGACATAGTCTTTTCAGGGAAAAAGAAAAAAATACTTTAAATCTTTACGTTTTTTTTAAGACTTTATAGTTTGGCCTGCTATTTGTATGCTGGAGAAACATTTTCAGCAACTTTTAACAACATACACCCTTTTAAAAATTTGGGAAAAAATAGTACTGTTTAATTTAGTTTTATACTTGCTCTAGTTGACCTGAAATGAAAAACTTGATACCATTCACAAAAAAATCTGTTTCCTTACTTTGATAGCTTGGATTCACTTACGCTATTTTGATATCGTTAACTTTTAAGAGCAGAAGTAGCCACGAAAGTTTGAACATAATACCCTCAGTCGTTCTTGGGATACTGCTGATATGCCTTATTATCACAGTGCATTTTGATTTAATCTTAAGGCAACATTTAGTTTTTAAACATAATGGTCAAATGGGAGGGTGGGCGTGGGAGGGGGATTAGCTGTCCTCCAATCCCTTTCGACTATTAAAAAGGGCATCAGCCCTTTCTCTTTTCAATCGAATGAGCCCTCTTTGAAGTTTTTAAGACAACTACTTCAATACGAAGTGCCCCCATCGATCTTTACTATAAAAATGTCAAGCCTTCCAATCACTTTCGACTATTAAAAAGGGTACAAGGTATTTCGATTTCCAATCAAATGAGCCCGTTTTGAGTCTCTACAACAACACTTTCTATAAACACCTTATATGCCCCTGGGCATAAATTACAACCCTTGCCCTAAGGGCTGTGAGGGTGGTTGTCATCCTCAAAGACGTAATTTCCAGAACTTTCAACTACATTAAACAAAATGGCTATCTCAAAATTTTGATTATATATGTTTGGGGAAATGGTGGGCGTGAGAGGGGCGTTAGTTGCTCTCCAAAAACTTTCAAACATTAAAAAAGGCACTAGCCCTTTCAATTTCCAATAAAATGAGCCCTTTTGCAGTTTTTACGACAATGATTTCAATAGAACCTTATATGCCCCCAGGGCATAACTTACCACCCTTGCCCTGAGGGCTATGAGGGGGGGGGGTGTCATCCTCAAAGGCCTAATTTCCAGAACTTTCTACGGCGTTGAAAAAAATGGCTATCTGAAAATTTTGATTGGATGTGTTTGGGGGAATGGTGGGCGTGAGAGGGGGGTTAGTTACCCTCCTATCACTTTTGACCATTAAAAAGGGCATTAGCCCTCTCAAATTCCAATTGAATGAGCCCCTTTTGAAGTTTTTATGACAACTCTTTCTATAAAAACGTTATATGCCCCCAGGGCATAACTTAAAACCTTTGCCCCGGGGGTTTCTTTGGGGTTTGTCATCCTTAAATACATAATTTCCTAAAATTTCAACTACGTTGAACAAAATGGCTATCTCTGAACTTTGATTGAATGTTTTGTGGGAAATGGTGGGCGTGAGAGGGGGGTTAATTACTCTACACTTACTTTCGACTATTAAAAAGGGTAATTTCAATTTCTAATCAAATGGGGCCTTTTTGAAACTTCTACAACAACTTTCTATATAAAGCTCATATGCCCCCAGGTTATAACTTACAACCCTTGCACTGAGGGCTCTGGGGGGGTTATCATCCTAAAAGACCTAATTTTCAGAACTTTCAACTATGTTGAACAAAATGGATATATCAAAATTTTTATTGGATGTGTTGGAGAAAATGGTGGGCGTGAGAGGGGGGGTTAGTTGCCCTTCAATCACTTTTGACTATTAAAAAGGGGACTAGCCCTTTCAATTCCCAATTGAATAAGTTCTTTTTGAAGTTTCTACAACATCGCTTTCTATAAAAACCTTATATGCCACCAGGGCATAACTTAAAACCCGTGCCCTGAGGGCTGGGGGGGGGGGGAGAGGTTGTCATCCTTAAAGACTTAGTTTTCCAAACTTTCAACTACGTTGAATAAAATGGTTATCTAAAAATTTTGATTGGATGTGTTTGGGGAAAAGGTGAGCGTGAGAGGGGGGTTAGTTGCCCTCAAATCACTTTCGACAATTAAAAAAGGCAATAGCCCTTTGAATTTCCAATCAAATGAGCCCTTTTTCAAGTTTCTACGACAAAGATTTCAATAATAACCTTATATTCCCCAGGGCATAACTTATAACCCTTCCCCTGAAGACTGTGGGGTGAGTGTCCTGCTCAAAGGTATAATTTCCTGAACTTTAAACTGCGTGGAACAAAATGCCTATCTAAAAATTTTTATTGGATGTGTTTGGGAAATGGTGGGCGTGGAAAGGGTGTTAGTTGCCTTCCAATCACTTTCGACTACTAAGAAGGGCACAAGTCTTTTCAATTTCCAATCGAATGAGCGCTTTTCGAAGTTTCTACGACAACGCGCTTTATAAATACCTTATATGCCCCTAGGGCATAACTTACTTCCCTTGCCCTGAGGGCTCCGGGGGGGGGGATGTTGTCATCCTCAAAGACCTAATTTCCAGGACTTAAGACTACATTGAATAAAATGGCTATCTAAAAATTTTGATTGGATGTTTATAGAAAAAAGGTCGGTGTGAGAGGGCTGCTAGTTGCCTTCAATTAACTACCGACTGTTAAAAAGGGATCTATCACTTTGAATTTCCAATCGAATGAGCCTTTTTTGAAGTTTTTACGACAACGCTTTCTATAAAAACCTTACTTGCCCCCAGGGCATAACTTAATACCCTTGTCCTGAGGGCTGTGAGGGAGTGTTCTCCTCAAAAACATAATTTATACCAAGAAATCAACTACGCTGAACAAAATGGCTATCTATAAATTTTGATTGGATGTGTTTCGGGAAATGGTGGGCGTGGAAGGGGTGTTAGTTGCCTTCCAATCACTTTCAACTATTGAAAAGGGCACAAGCCACTCCAATTTCCAATTGAATAAGCCCTTTTCGAAGTTTCTACGACAAATTCTTCGATACGAAGCGCCCTGCTCTAATGGAAAAAAAATAATAAATAATACATTGTGCCAACATCGTTCTTATATGCCCCAGGGCATAATTTAAAATCCTTGTCCTGAGGGCTGTAGGGTAGTGTTCTCCTCAAAAATATATTTTCTATGAGGAAATCAACTCCGCTGAACAAAATGGTATCTCAAAATTTTGATTGGATGTGTTTGTTAGTTGCCTTCCAATCACTTTCGACTATTAAAAAGGGCACAAGCCACTCGAATTTCCAATCGAATGAGCCCTTTTCGAAGTTTCTGCGAACAGTCCTTCAATACGAAGTGCCCCGGTATGGAAAAAAATAAATAAAAAAATAATACATTGTGCCAACATCGTTCTTTACTTAGGCAGCGTGATTGCGCTGCCTATGATTTCCCGTGTTTGTTTGAACCATGTAGTGACCTAGTTAATTATTAAGTAAATCATTTGTTTAATGTAAAGCTGAGACGGTATCCTATCAAGGTGGTATCCAGAGAGGGGGGGGGTAGGGAGGTATTACATTTAAATGATAATATCTCGAATTTTTTTTATTGAAAGCAGGTATGTCAAAATGTTAATTAATTTTTTTAACTTAAAGCAAAGACGGTATCCTATCATGGTGGTATCCAGAGGGGGGGGGGGGTGTAGGGAGCTATCACATTTAAATGATAACACCTCGATTTTTTTTAAAGCAGGGATGCAAAAGAGTTAATTATTTTTTTAATTTAAAGCAGAGACGGTATCCTATCAAGATGGTATTCAGAGGGAGGGGGATAGGGAGTTATTAAATTTAAGTGATAGTACCTTGAATTTTTTTTTTGAAAGCAGGGATGCCAAAAAGTTTGTTTTTTTAAGTAGAGACGGTATTCTATCAAGGTGGTATCCAGAGGGGGGGGGGGGTTAGGGAGGTATTACATTTAAATGATAATATCTCAAATTTATTTATTTTTTATAGCAGGGATGCCAAAAAGTTAATTTTTTTTTTTATTTAAAGTAGAGACGGTATCCTATCAAGGTGGTATCCAGAGGGGGAGGGGGCTAGGGAAGTATTAAATTTAAATGATAATATCTTGAATTTTTTTTATTGAAAGCAGGGATGCCAAAAAGTTAATTATTTTTTTTTTATTTAAAGCAGAGATCCCCCTTTTGAATTTGAAAAAAATTCAAAAGGGAGTGTGAAGGGAGGTGAGACTTTTACAAGAATATGACTGTTTGAGTATGACAGTTTAGTTTCATAGGATACTAGGTGGAATATCCTATGAAAGCGTAATGTCAATGAGTAGAGAAAGTAAATTTGTAAATTTAAGCTGTGATTTGAGAAAGACTGATGAAAACATTAATGTTTAAGGTCAACATTGATCGCACCGGTGGCACGCCGCTGATATCTTACCGGCGGCTCGTCAACAACGCGCCACCACTGCTGTTTTTCGTCCCACCGCCGCCGGTCTTCCCTCATCGGAGCGGCGCTGGGGTCTAATTACAAGACTCCAAATATCAGCAAAATTAAATTCAAAATCCCAAGATGATTTAAATTTCCCTTAGGCGGAATACACAAGAATGGGTCTATCATGTATCGTAATTTCACAAATCATATTTTCCAATTGTTTCTGTAAGCTCAACACCATCTTCTTTTAAGCGGCTAGGTAGCAGTCTACATCAGATACCATGGCTTAACAATACCAACAATTTTAAATCAGCAGTTACATTACTTCAGTTACAATTGATGTAACAATAGTGAGTTTGTTTACTCTGCTTGGAGTCATAGATCTTTTTGCAATCACTATCAGTCCTGTCGTGCTATAAATCCGTTTAGCTGGGGCACTTGTGGCCGGTACAGCCAGAAGTTGACGAGCGTAAACTGCCACTTGCGGGATCTGATGCTAGCATTGGACCTTGGGGTCCCACAGAATGCCGCAAATGGGCTTCTTCTTTGTATCTGCTGAAATAAGTTGTTTTATAAGGGAGAACTAACCCGCACCTTTACCATAGAGCTCCTGCACCCTACACTAGAGGGGGAACTAAACTGCACCTTTACCCTCTTTTCTTATCAGCACGGAATAACCCTCCAAAATTCTTTTCTGAAAGAAGTGGTCGAGTTATGAAGTTTCAAGTCAAAGTTCAAGGGTACTTCAACTTCAGTGTGCTCTGCTCATTGTGCAAAAAAAAAAAAAATGTAATTCATTTTTATGGATATATTTCTATACTAGCTCTAGCTCTTTTCCAGATTAATTAAAAAACTTTTTTCCACAAAATAAGTTTTTCAAAGAAAAGTAAATAACCCCATTAAACAAAAAATGAGCAAAAATAAAATCAAACAATCTACCAAGCTGGAAACTACCACAAATCAGCATCGATAAATAAATGAAATCCAAAACGAACAATATTACAATAAATAACCGAGTCAAACTCAAAACGAGCGGAAATTAACAAAAGTTGGGCTCAAAACCCCTATGCCTTCCCAAGGCCAGAACATAATTTGCACTTTACTGAAAAAAAATATAAGTGTTTTTACTTTCATAACTTTAATAAATCAAATAATATTAACATTTAGATTACTAAATATCAGTATATGTATATTAAACTGACAATACACATTCATTTGTATTTTTTTTCAGTAAAGTACAAATTATGTTCTGGCCTTGGGAAGGCATAGGGGTTTTGAGCCCAACTTATGTTAATTTCTGTTCGTTTTGGGTTTCATTTATTTATCAATGTTGGTTTGTGGTAGTTTCACGCTTGGTAGATTATTTGATTTTATTTTCGCCCATTTTTTGTTTAATGGAGTTCTTTACCTTTCTTTGAAAAACTTATTTTGTAGAAAGTTTTTTTTTAATTCATTTCTGTTCGTTTATATTGACATCGTCTTTTCAGGGAAAAAGAAAATAATACTTTAAATCTTTTCGTTTTTTTAAAGAATTTATAGTTTGGCCTGCTATTTGTATGATGGAAAAAAATTTTTCAACAATGTTTAACAACATACACCATTCTAAAAATCTGGACACAAATAGTAGTGTTAAATGTACTTTCATATCTCCTCTAGTTGACCTGAAATAGAAAACTCGATACCTATCGCAAAAAAAATCTGTTTATTCTCATTGATAGTTTGAATACACTTACGCTATATTAATTTGGTTAAATTTTAAGAACAGAAACAGCCCCGAAAGTTTGAATATAATACCCTCAGTCGTTCTTGGGATATTGCTGAGATGCCTTATTGAGAATTAGAATTAACAGTGTGAATTTTGATTTATTCTAATGGAAAATTTTACTTTTAAAAAATAAAGCAAAAGGGGAGGGTGGGCGTGGGATTAGTTGCCCTCCAATCGCTTTCAACTATCAAAAGTGGCATCAGCCCTTTCAATATTCAATCGAAGAAACCCTTTCCGAAGTTCCTACGACAACTTCTTCGATACGAAGTGCCCTGGTCTAGAGAACAACAACAACAAAAAATAATACATTTTACCCACATCGATCTTTACTATAAAAATGCCAAGCTTTCCAATCACTTTCGACTATTAAAAAGGGCACTAGGCCTTTCGATTCCCAATTGAATAAACCCTTTTTGTGTTTCTACGACAACGCTTTCTATAAACACATTATATGCCCCCGGGACATAAATTACAACCCTTGCCCTGAGGGCTGTGAGGGGTTTGTCATCCTCAAATACCTAATTTCCAGAACTTTCAACTACGTTAGACAAAATGGCTATCCCAAAATTTTGACTGGATGTTTTTCGGGAAATGCTGGGTGTGGAAGGGGTGTTAGTTGTCTTTTAATGAATTTTGATATTCAAAAGGGCACAAGCTACTCCAATTTCCAAATTAATGAACTCTTTTTGAAGTTTCTACAACAACTTCTTGGATAAAAAGTTTCCTGCTCTAAAGGGCAAAAATAATATATAATACATTGTGCCAACATCGTTCTTATATACCCCCAGGTCATAACTTAAAACCTTTGTCTTGATGGTTATGGGGGAGTAACCTCCGCAAACACATATTTATTCTGTGGAAATCAGTTACGCTAAGCAAAATAGCTACTTTAGAATTCTGATTGAATGTGTTTGAGGAAATGGTGGGCATGAAAGGTGTGTTAGTTGCCTTTCAATCACTTTCGACTATTAAAAAGGGCATAAGCTATTCCAATTTCCAATCGAATGAGCCCTTTTCGAAGTTTCTACGACAAATCCTTTGATACAATTGCCCTGGTATGAAAAAAAGAAGAAGAAAAAAACGAAATAATATATTGTGCCAACATTGTTCTTTACTTAGGCAGCGCGTTTGCGCTGCCTATGATAACATTTTGAGTTGCCTAATGCTCTTTTACCTATCTCTTTTCATCCAAAAAATCAGAAATAAAAATGAACAGAATTTTGAAGTGGATGGTAGAATTTTTGTTTCAAGAAAAATTTCTTCTTCTTCTTCCTACGATCCGAAATACATGGCGAGCCCAAGATGACAGTATTTATCTTTAAGAAACAGATTAGCCGGGATGACGGTTGAAGCCCAGAGGTCGATATCCATAAGCAAAAAGAGATAAAGAAAAAAAAAAACGGTGGCGTATTAGTGGCGCCACCGCCGATAGAATCAGCGGTGGCGTCAGCGCGCGGATGCAAGCTCGGCTTTTCGCGCCGCCGACTTTTCGGCGCAGCTTCGGGGTCTACCAACAAAAACCTTATACTACAAGAATCGAAATTTCAGCAAATTTAAATTAAAAATTTCAAGATGATTTAAATCTCCCTTAGGCGGAATACACTTGAAGGCCTGTATCATGTATCGTAATTTCACAAATCATATTTTCCAATTTACAAATAATCTTTGTTTTTGTAAGCTCAATGCATCTACTTTTTAAGCCACTAGGTAGCAGCTTAGTTTTTTTTTCAAATTTATTCGCTCAGTTTCCAATCTTGCTACAATAAACTGTGACAACAACAATGTTCTAAATTGACTTTCTACAATTCCAAATGAATTTAAAAATAAGTTTAATGGTTTACTACCAACAAAGACATTACATTACAAAACTCCAAATTTCGGCAATATTAAAATGAAAATCAAAAGATTATTTAAATTTCCCTTAGGCAGAATACACAGGAATGGCTGTATGGATGTTCGGTTATAAGTATTGCCAAGAAAATACATAGATAAAAATCCCTCATTAACTATAGAGGGCGTAATACACCCAAAAAGAGAAAAATAGGATTCTTCGATATCAGCAGTATTCAACTTTGAATAAAACATACTTGGTTTCATACTACAGTTAACGAAAAAAAGCCATTAAATTTAAACATTTTATATAATATATTCCAGTTTCAGAATATCCATCAGTCTAAAATTTTCAACACTGTCAAGGAGCCAGTTTACTGGCAAAGTCTTAATATGGCACATTTTGTACTTCATTTCAGGAGCCCGAAAAGATGGGTCAAAAATTACAAAGTGGCAACACTGAAACACTTCTGAATCTGGACTGGCGTGGAAAGGAACAGTTCTTTCATTAGCAGAAATTCGCTCAGGATCCGGTGCTCGATTAAGTACAGTACCTTCACACTGTCGGATTAAATCAACTAGTTCTTCCTTCTTAAAGCGCTGAAAGTTGCCATGAAGATAGATATTACATCCTCTAAATAGTCCTGGCATCTGAAAGAAAAGTTTAAGACTTTTTAAAAATCAAAAAAAGCTAGACCTATGATGGTTGATTTTCCTCTATTTGTAATAAGCATTAAATAAACATATTGTAAAGAAGAAGAGTAAAAAAGTATAAAAATACAGTATAAAGAAGCATTCAGTATGAGGAGGTTTTGAGGGAAAAAGGGTGTTTTAGTTGATGCTTCTTCTCCAACATTGTAAATTTGCAATTTTGCACACGTTGAAGGAATTTAACCCTTGATTTTTAAAGGGTTCATCGTAACACTACCATGACAGGACTACAGGCTTCAATCTCGATTTATCGCAATTATATTTAATACAGCTGACAAAAAAAAGAAAAAGAGGTTAAACGATATACCGTAATCAATGAAAACAACGGTTGATTGATAAAACAACCAAAAAGTGATTTCGTGAACTTGTGACCCATAAATTTGCGAATAAATCCAAAGTGATTTCATGAATTTGTCACCAATTAATTCGCGACTAAAAACAAGAAGTGATTTCGTGAATTTGTGACCCATTAATTCGTGAATAAACCAAAAAGTGATTTCGTGAAGCTGTGACCCATTAATTCGAGAATAAAACCAAAAAGTCACTTCGTAAATTTGTGACCCATTAATTCGCGAATAAAACCAAAAAGTGAATTCGTGAATTTGTGACCCATTAATTCGCGACTAAAAACAAGAAGTGATTTCGTGAATTTGTGACCCATTAATTTGCGAATAAAACCAAAAAGTGATTTCGTGAAGTTGTGACCCATTAATTCGAGACTAAAAACAAAAAGTGATTTCGTGAATTTGTGACCCATTAATTCGTGAATAAACCAAAAAGTGATTTCGTGAATTTGTGACCCATTAATTCGCGAATAAAACCAAAAAGAGATTTCGTGAACTTGTGACCCATTAATTCGCGAACAAAACCAAAACGTGATTTCGTTAATTTGCGACCCATTAATTCGCGACTAAAAACAAAAAGTGATTTCGTGAATTTGTGACCCATTAATTCGCGACTAAAAACAAAAAGTGATTTCGTGAATTTGTGACCCATTAATTCGCGACTAAAAACAAAAGTGATTCCGTGAATTTGTGACCCATTAATTCGCAAATAAAACCAAAAAGTGATTTCGTGAAGCTGTGACCCATTAATTTCCGAATAAAACCAAAAAGTGAATTAGTGAAGTTGCGACCCATTAATTTACGACTAGAAACAAAAAGTGACTTCGTGAAGTTGTGACCCATTAATTCGCGACTAAAAACAAAAAGTGATTTCGTGAATTTGTGACCCATTAATTCGCGACTAAAAACAAAAAGTGATTACGTGAATTTGTGACCCATTAATTCGCAAATAAAACCAAAAAGTGATTTCGTGAAGCTGTGACCCATTAATTTCCGAATAAAACCAAAAAGTGATTTCATGAATTTGTGATCCATTAATTTGCGAATAAAATCAAAAAGTGATTTCGTGAAGTTGTGACCCATTAATTCGTGAATAAAACCAAAAAGTGACTTCGTGACCCATTAATTCGCGACTAAAAACAAAAAGTGATTTCGTGAATTTGTCCCCATTGATTTGCGAATAAAACCAAAAAGTGATTTCGTGAAGTTGTGACCCATTAATTCGTGAATAAAACCAAAATGTGATTTCGTGAAGCTGTGACCCATTAATTCGCGAAGAAATCCAAAAAGTAATTTTGTGAATTTGTGACTCATTAATTTACGAATAAAAACAAAAATGTTTTCTTGAAATTGTGACCCATTAATCCGCAACCATAATTCAAGGTTGATTTACCCCAAAATTAAATGAAAACAACGTGTTTTTGAAATATGGTCTTCGGCCTATTTTTATTTATAATAAGACCATTTATTTCCAGTATTTCAGGCCCAGTTCTTCCTTCTAGCAGTAAAAAATATTAAATAATACACAGTATATAGATGAGTTCTATAGGATGGGTTATTAGGAATAAACGGATAGCGACAGAGAACAAAAATATTAATCAATAAAAACATAAATCTTAAAATAAAAAACAATTTCTTAGACCAAATTACATTTTTCTTCATATATTAAATGAAATGAAAATATATAAATGACAGGTTACTTTTATTTAGGACAGCGAAAAAGAGATATATATATATATATATATATATATATATATATATATATATATATATATATATATATATATATACATATATATATATATATATATATATATATATATATATATATATATATATATATATATATATATATATATATATATATATATATGTATATATATATATATATATATATATATATATATATATATATATATATATATATATATATATATATATATATATATATATACATATACATATATATATATATATATATATATATATATATATATATATATATATATATATATATTATATATATATATATATATATATATATATATATATATATATATATATATATATATATATATATATATATATATGCATAATATATGTATGTTTATCAATGTCGTAATTAAGAGTTTTACTTTTTATTTATACAGCTTAATTTGTTTTTATTTATCCAATATATGATTTATATATAGTTATTTTACTTACCCAATTTATCCAGAATGTATTTTAGTTACCCAATAAAACACCGATCTCAGGTAGAGTTCTAGCTGAGGGGCTTCTTGATATCTCAGAAAACAGCCAAGTCACGTGAACGAAACTTACAGAAATGAATTCATGGCCAAAAAATACCATAGGAAGGTGTTACAAAGCTAGCATTTCTACCTTTTCCTTATTTTTAGGGCTTAGACCAGAAGATCAAAGGCTCTTTTGCGAATAGACTTCCTGTACTTAATGGTTTTCGTGCGAATTATAATGTAATTTTTATACAAGAACATTTCCTAATTAAGTATAGTGTAAATTTACTTAAGCTGCAGGAGTCTTTGTCTTACGATGTACCTGCTCAACAGGGTAAGAATAGAGGCAGGCCGTCAGGGGGCCTCCGGACTTTTGTATGTGTTTCCCTTTCCTCTAGCCTCTTCGAAACAAGTGATCACTTCTTGGCTGTCCGAGTTCATGGATGTGCATTTATTAACGTTTATTTACCTACTGATTATTGTAGTGATGAGTCCGAGCGTCGTTTTGCTATATCGTGTGAGAAATTAGGTTCGTACCTTGATAAAGTTAAGCGTTTAGGGCTGTCGTGTATAGTAGCTGGAGACTTTAATTGTAATTTAACGGAAAGGGATAGCCAAGAATCGCCGCGAACAATCCTCATTAGGGGTATATTTGGTGATTGGGTTAGAGTGGCTCATAAGGATTCCAATTTTACTTACATTCACACATCATCTCATACATCTAATCTGGATCACATCGCGATATCTTGCAACCTCAAGACGAAAGAAGTTTCTGTATTGAGTGAATACCAGCTATCGGACCATTTTCCCATTTCATCTTCCATTACAATTCACACACCACCCCAGCATACACACCAAACTAATCCTCCAACACCTCCACTTTCGCGTGATTGTTTGAAAATCAATAGTGAACTTTCAATTCTTCTTCGGATTTTATCGTAAATAAAATTCGAGTACCGTTTTTCATCTTCAACAGATTTCAGATAATTTATCGAAAAAAGAAACACGCCTTAGCCTGGACATGTATTCTGCCGAGATTTGCCATGCCCTTCGTTTTGTCGAGAGCCAAGCAGTTCCTCTCCAAAGAAATCGCAAGTTGCTTTTCAACGGAAGATGCTTGTCGATCGGAACTCTGTTAGAGCCAGATATGACCGTGCACTACTCTTCAAATTTGTTTCCCATTCACGTAACCACGCTCCCTCTGTGCATCCCTCTGATATTCTTGACGATGAATGGTATGCTCACTTTGAATCGGATTTTTCGTTTCCCGATCCCCATCTTCACGATCAGTATGATAAAAAATTAGACACCTTCTTAGTTTCTTCGCCGAAAACCCATTACACCGTGACGACTCGTGCAATAGAAAAAGCAACCCAAAAATTATAGTGGAAGTCTTCCAGCGGCTTTGAATGTGTGGGAGCTATGCATCTAAAGAACGGAAGCCCTCTTTTAACCCAACACCTCACACTGCTAATGCAGATGATATCCACTCATGCGCTGTGCCCTCAACATTCTGTATCGGTGACCTTACTCCGATCCCAAAAAAGGGAAAAGCAATACCCCAGTGTACCTCGTTTCGGCCCATCACCGTCGCAACCTCTCTTTGTAAGCTTTTCAAGCTTCTCTTTAGGGATGAACTCGAAGCAACGTACTATACACTTCCAAATCAACTTGCCTTCAAACGAGGAACTGGTCTTGCTGACACTCTCACTATAGTAGCAAATACTCTTATTGATGTCGATTCTGCGGGAGAAAGTCTAGTTCTTGCTGGCCACGACGTAAGACGCGCATTTGACTCACTCATTCACTCTGCAATGTTTCTTAAAGCTGGTAGGCGTGGAATGAGCCCGGATATAATTCGTATATTTAGGGATATGTATACACGGATATCCATTCAACTGCAACTTCCACCAGATAAAAATTTGCCTCCGATTCCTTGGAAAAGGCTCATACCAGTCTTACAGGGCGCTCGACAAGATGCAGTTTCTTCCTCCAATTTCATCAATTATTACATCCTTGAGGCTCAAGACCAATGCCCCTGCTCTTTAAGCTCTTTAATTTTGGCATCTATTAATCTGTCGTTTGTGTGCTACGCGGATGATATTCTGAATCTCAGTCGTACGCTACAGCGAATCAGTGAAATCTTTGCTATCCTTCAAGATGAATACCTCAAGGTTGGGCTTCAGTTCAATTCAGCGAAGTCCGAAATAGTTCTTTTCAACTGGAAGAGTCCTACAACCACTTCAATAGCACTTGGGAACTCAACGGTTCAGCCTGCTGGTCATATAGTAGACTTAGGGCTCCCCATCGGGTCCTCTTTACGTGACACAAGATCTCTTCTCATCGAGCATTTTAACCGTCAAATTTAAGCCTTTTACGCCTCTATTGTCACTTGGAAGTTCCACTTCAATCGTCATCTCTTAGCTAGCCTGTTCAATGCAGTAGCCCTCCTCCATATATTGTACATTGCCCCATTTTGGAAAATATTTACAAAATCTGAAAAGTCACAAATCCGTTTGCTGTTTTTCCGTTTTACAAAATATTTACTACATCTACCACCTTGGCACAGGAACTCACCTATAGTTAAAAAATACAAAATTGTAGACCCGATATAGCTATATCTCGAATTATTGGAAAACACAATAGAAAAGTAGCCGCTCATGAGCTAGGCCCACTTCTAGTGCAATAGCTTCGTCTGCTGTTGATTTATTTATATATTTTTTTTTTTATTTTTTTATATATATATATTTATGTTTGAATATCTTCATGTTGTATGTGTGTATTTACACTTGCTTTGTTTGGTTTTGTTCTTATTTTATCCTGGGAATTGCTTCGCTTTGATTTTTTTCTTATTCTTATTCTATCCTTGATTTATTTATAATTGAAGTTCTTCATTGGTTTTTAATGGTTTTGTCGATATTTGTCTCGTAATATTGTTTTCTTTTCTTTTTTTTCTCATTTTGCTCCGACCTTTTCAAGTTTTTGTAGACGGGTTTTCAGTTAATAAATAAATAAATTGTGTTGTTTCAGCAAGATATTAAGCCATACCAGGATTTTTTCCCTAAATTTAAGGAATATATTTTCAAATATTTAAAACATTATAAATCAAGATTGGCAAAGGTTTGGGGTTCAAAACACTTTCCTTGTCCATTATTTGAGCAGTACCTTGGTTATTCAGAATTAGATTATTTTTATTAATTAATTACCAAACAATTACCTGATATTCAGAATTCCTTCGCGCCCTTGCCACTGCATCCTTTGACTCTGAACCAGCAATCCCATCCACCTCAAACAAAGCCGGATCAAGAATTTCGTTCTTTTTGCTTGACTCTCTTATCCCTTTAATTAAAAAAAAAGAAATAAATAATATATAGAGATGGATTCAGCATTAACATAAAGAAATAACACTTTTGGGTACTTATCTGTTATGGCGACCACACTCAAATTCTTAATCCATTGACGCACTGTAGAACCATTTTTTTTCGCTAGTTTCAGCTTAGCGTGAGGTAAGTCAAAGACAAGTGACAACATAAACAGGAAATATATAATTTGGGCAGGGACGTACGCAGGGGGGGGGGGGCCCCGGGCCCGGCCCCCCTGAAATCTCACTATTATTTTCATTTTCCCATAATTTTCTGATTTTTCTCACAGAATAATGGGTTTGAAGGATTTGGCCCCCCCCCCAAAACAAATTGCCCCCATCCCCCCCCCCCCCCCCGAAACAAATTCCTGCGTACGTGCCTGAATTTGGGCTATATATTTGCACATTAGGGGGATCAGATAAAGTATCTAGACAAAGTTAGAAAACAATTCTCACTTCATAATATGCAGAATAATTGTACCTAATACATTTTGCATGCAGACCCGCTATACTTTACCCCCCCCCCCCTTGTGTGCAAATATATAGCCCAAATAATTTCTTAAACCACACTGCTTTTCCATTTACAAGAGAAAGATTAAGAGAGAAAAAACAGGTTTAATTTAAAAAAAAGCAGTGACAGGCGTACTGAAACGTACTAAAAACAAAAGCAACAAAACAGCATTAATTAATTAAAAAATCTGAATATTTCGACTCCACATCCGGGAGCCTTTAATAACTGAAAAAAAGGAAAAAAACCTAGTTAGTCATCTAAAGAAAAAGACAAAGAACAACACAAAGTTAGATTTAAGCTTAAAAAAGTTAGATTTTGGGACAGATGACGAACACTAAATTCTTTCTAATTCTGAAACGCTAAAGCAAATTGTGTTTACAAATCAAATCCATATAAACCGTATAAAATGGATGATTCTTTGATGTATTAACAGGAAGGAGGAACCGAATTCACGTCAAACTTTTTTAACTCAATTGTTATTGCTTATTTGACCCCTCATCAGGGTCGTTGTACCGAACCTAACCAGAAGCCATGCAATCAAGAAGAAGCTCACATTATCTGCAGTTAGAAGACAATCAACAACGAGAATCAATATATACAAGTCTGCCGCGACAATCAACAACGAGAATCAATATATACAAGTCTACCCTCTATAGGACAACTGTGACAGGGCGCAAGATCTAGATCTATGGACAGCGGCCTCTGCAAAGGACTTCCTCGACCCTTTTGGGCTACCTGCAAGACTGGGAACCTTGTGGTCAACACTATCCCCACTTGAGGAGTGGCGCCTCTCGAGGAAATTATAGCCTAGTAAACAACATAGTTTTTACACTGGATTCTGATTAATGGATAATTCTTCTGGGTTTGGTCTGTTTTGGTGGGTGTTTTCGGGCTGAAAACCTCTTCCTAGCTAATTTATCGATTATGGCTTACCTCTCCGTAGTAGCATAATATTTGTAAGCATGAATATATATGGTGTTTTCATTGGGAGATCTTAACGGCCAGGTCGGTAGAAATAGGGATAGATGGTATTCTAGCCAAGGTAACTTCGGTGTAGGAAAAGAAAATAGTAGGCTACAGACTGCTGCAATTTTGTAAGCATGACAATTTAGTTTTGACCAATAAGGTGTTTGGTCATAAAATGGCCTATAAGTTAACATGGTATTCACGTGATGGTAAGACAGCTAATCTTAGTAATTACGTTATTGTATACCGAAGACTGGCCGGATTAATACAAAATACTAGGACAAATTGCAGTGCTGTTACTGACTTGAAAAGTAAGCATCACCATCTGGTAGTGTCTAGGGTTAATTTAAAGCTGACGTTTCGGAAGGGTAACTACCTCCCGGGAAGTTATGGATTCGGTAGAGTCCAGGATTTGAGTTCCAAAATAGTAATGACTACAGACTGCTGCAATTTTGTAAGCATGACAATTTAGTTTTGACCAATAAGGTGTTTGGTCATAAAATGGCCTATAAGTTAACATGGTATTCACGTGATGGTAAGACAGCAAAACTTATTGATTATGTTATTTTAAACCGAAAACTGGCAGGATCAATACAAGATACTAGGGTATATAGGAGTCCTGTTGTTGATGTTAAAAGTAAAGACCACCATCTAGTAGTGTCTAGGGTTAATTTAAAGCTGAAATTTCGGAAGGGTAACTACCTCCCGAGAAGTTATGATGTTGGTAGACTCCAGGATTTGAGAGAAACTTTCCAAGAACAATTGAATACTAAACTAGAGATTTTAAAATTTGACACTTCGGAAAATGGATGGACTAATTTTAGGAAAACAATTTGTGAAGTTGTTGATGGTGTCTTAGGGAAGAAAGTTAGGAGAGCAGCTAGGAATATTAGTAGAGTAGAGTAAAAAGGCTTTATGTTCAACAGACAGGAGAAGGGACTCGTACAAGAATTATCCGAGTGATGGATCATATGAAAACAAAAAGAATGTAAAGAAACTGGAGAAAGCATTAAAATATAAACTAAGGAGGTGTGGAGTGTAGGCCATGGATGAAATTGCCGAGGATCTGGAAGATGCAGCTAGACGGCATAATAGTAAAATATTTTATTGGCATGTTAGTAAATTGAGAGGGAGTAGTCAGTCCGGACTTGTCCCAGTTAAAGATAGGAACGGGGCCACAATTAATGATAAGGAAAGAGCTAAAGAGAGATGGGCAGAACTTTTTGAAATTGTTTTAAACCGAGATAGAGTTGGAGGAAAAGATACAGAGGAAAATGAAAAAGTTTGTGATACCTTGGACGTGAAGGAAGATCTTTTTTTTGAGGAAGGATTAGCGACAGTACTAAAAAGATTAAAAACAATAAGGCTCCAGCTGTTGATAGTGTAGTAAATGAGTTTCTTAAATATGGTGGTTTTGAGATTAGAAATAAGTTACTGCAGATTATGAATATGCTTATTTAAAAAGGGGAAGTACCTGACGATTTTAGGAAAAACCTTAATTAAACCACTGCATAAGAAAGGTGATAAGAGTGAGTGTGGTAATTATCGAGGCCTTAGTCTAGTCTCTGTTGGTAGCAAATGACTTAATAATATGATACTTTTTAGACTGAGAGATGCTGTAGACAAAGTTATAAGAGAAGAACAGTGCGATTTTAGAACAGTTAAAGGATATGTCAACCAAATTTTCACTCTTAGGCTAATAATTGAGAAATGCCGGAGTTATCAAACACCTTTGATACTCATTTTTATAGATTATGAGCAAGCGTTCGATTCTGTTGATAAAAGAGCTTTAGCAAAGATCTTATATTTATATGGTATGCCAGACAATACATTAAAGTGATTAGTGCTATGTATGAGAATAACACTGCTTCGGTTAAGGTAGGAAATGAGGTTTTCAGCTGGTTTCGTATTAAATCAGGAGTTAATCAGGGTTGTGTTCTATCCCCCTTTATATGGATCAGTTTGATGAATTTTGTCTTAAGGAGCACAGGAAAGGCAATGGGAGACCACATAATCAAATCGGGTGGAAAAACTCTTCTGGACTTAGATTATGCTGATGATTTAAGTATCCTAGATGAAAGTGTGAGCAGAATGAATGAACGTTTAGAGGTTTTGCAAGCTCAGGGAGCTAGAAGAAGTTTAAAAATTAATGTTAGGAAGACTAAGTGACTAAGGATAGGAATAAGTGAAGATGAAAAGGTGACGTTGGGTAACAAAAAATAAATCAGGTGAACAGCTTCACTTACCTTGGTAGTATTATTAGTAAAGACCGTGGAAGCAGTTTGGAAGAATAGGAAGACGAGTCTGCCAACCAAGATTATTATATTGGAAGCTACAGTGATGACAGTGGTCAACTATGGTTCTGAAGCCTGGGATTTTCTCTAGCTAGATTTGCTAGATGTTTTCCAGAGAAATTGCATACGGATCGTCGTGGGTACCGGGCTGACTGAACGTATTTCAAACAGTAGGCTGTACGAAAAGTGAGGGTCAATCCCACTTTCTAGAGCTATAATGAGAGAAAGATTGAGATGGCTAGGGCACGTTTTGCGGATGAAGGATGACACATTGCCGAGGATTGTCCTTTTCGGCCAACCGTCTAGGGCTAAACAGAAAGCAGGTCATCCGCGGTTGGGGTGGGTGGATGTCACAAAGAAATATTTAAAGGAAATGGGAACTACCTGGGAGGATGTAAAGAGAGAAGCTTTGAAAAGATTACGATGGAGGAGGACCACGCGTAGCTGTGTTGGCCTCAGGCGGCTTGGTGCTGCGGTGACTTTTTAGTAGTAGTGGTAGTTGCTCCCTTGATTTATCACTAAATCTCCATATTGAGTAGGAGAAAGAACTTATTAAATGCCAAAAATGAATTAAGTCCACTTTTTATTATCTTTTCAAAACTTTAGAAGCAGTGGATAAAATAGCAACAAGTCTATAGTTCTTCAGCTGTCCTAGACGAGTGGTTGGCACGCTGGACTTGAAATCGTTTGTCCGCGAGAACAAGGTTTCGAGTCCTGGTGTTGCTGATTGTTCGTTTGGAGCGGAGGTCAGTGGCATGACTCTGTAAGCTTAACCAGAGTCAGCTCACCTCCAAATGAGTATCTGGAGGAATCCGAGGAAGGTAAACAGGAAGGGTGCGCGAAAGCCTGCCACCCCCCCCCCCCCAACTCCCATTCCCATTGTATTTTTTAGAAACGAGTTACAAATATATAAAAGCGGCAAAAAAAGCAAACCAGCTAAATTTTTAAACTGAAAAATACATCTAACGTCACATACAATTAAAAAGTGCATTTTTATAACTCATTGCAGTATCAAGTGGCCTGAGGCCAACATAGCTGCGAACGCTCATCTTCCAACCCAATATATTCAAAGCTTCATTCCTTAACGGTTCAACGTGGCAACACTGACGAAAATCTATTACTGCCTTAAAAACTTCATAGTTTTCAAGAAGCCAAAGAAAAAATCGTAGAAAATCACAGCTTTCTGTGAAAATAATTCTATTATGACGCCCTTGGTGCTCTATTAATTATTACTAAAAAAAAAAAAATCAAAAAAATCGAGGAGTTCAGAGGATGACCGAGAGTATTATTGCTATTTTTAATCAATTCTGTTTCTGTATATAGCTGTAAATGAACATCAAACAAAAAAGATAAAAATGACTTACAAGATTCCTCAACAATCCACAGACCTTTCGCAATAGCTATATAGATCTCGACTGATGCTTCAACACAACCATGGCTTGCTCGGACAACTAAGTGGGTCACTTTATCACTAAAACATAATACAAAGTAGTAAAATAACAAGTCAAAACAGGCTAAGTATTAAGCATATAAAATTACCCCCCCCCCCTCCCAGAGACAACAAAAAATGTTTTTTACAGCCATTGAATAACCAAAAAGTACGTATTTTTATATAACTACCGGAGTTTTATGCGATTGTCATCGATTTTGTAGAGTAGTTCCGACCTAGAGACCCTCCCCCTATCCTCTAGATACAGCCTTAAATTTATCAACATCGATGTGATCAGATATCGTACTTCTTTTCAAACAATTAAAGATTAATTAAGCAAGGCTGGATTTAAATCACCCCTATATTTTTTTTTTCGGGGAGACAGAGATTTACGGGGAAATTTCCCGAAATTCGGGGATAGTGGAAGCTCTGAACAGACGGCAACTGATGAGTGGTGCCGAAGTGATGCCAAAAGTGATGCAAGAAAGAGATGATACCGAGCTCTCAGCTGCCATTCTTGGGAGACATCTGGCAGTTAATAAGTTGCTACGGAATTCCTGTATTGTTTTAAAATCAATTTTCTGTGAACAGGCAGCGCAGCAGTAGAGTGCCCCTGGCACTTGGACGATAAATCAGATAAGTCCAGTTTTTGTTAAGAAACAAAAATCGCTGGGTTTTTTTGCGCCCCTTGGCATTGTGCGCCCCTATGCTCGGGCCTAGTGGGCTATGTGTAAATCCCGGTCCGTAAGTAAGAGAGTATGGAAAACTGATTGAAGAAAACTCAAACTTGTCTGTGAGAAAAAAAAGCATCTAGCGATACTTAGCAAAATTAAGAATTTTACATAAAAAATTAATTACAAATATTCTTTTTCTTTTATTTATTTTTCTTTAGCTTTACACCGGGCCAAAGAAGAAGATAAAGTACTTTTGTGAGAACCACCAAGTATATATTCTTGTCTATATATTTTTAAAACTTAGCCTGTGTTCTGCACATTTGCCTAGCCCAACTATCGAACTGAAACTTATTAGCAAGTTAGAGCTATTATCCTAGTTAGGCTTCATGGGCACCAGGACCCAAAATAAATTAAACTCATGTCATCACAGCAATACCCAGAAGAGTTTGTCAGATCTCACCCAAACTTAGTCCCTTATGTCCCTTTTCCTTTAATTAGTGCTTTCAGTGACTTCCTTTCAAAACCCTTGTCTGTTATTTTCAATGAAATTACTGAGCCTGGCCAATATCCGGAAATTTGAAAACAAGGTTTCATAACCCCCTTGAAAAAGAAAGACGGAAAACCTGGTTTTAAAGGTGTTCGTCCTATTTCACTCACTCCTATATTCTCTAAACTATATGAAAGATTCCTTAAAGCCTAAAGGAAAAACTGCCTAAAGGAAAAAATCCTACCTCTCACTGACCTTAGATAATACGGGAACATCAAATCCACTTCTACTTCCGATTACATTGTTTTTCTTATTGAGACAATTGGAAAAATTCTCGAAACCCCTAATTGCTGGCAAAATTTAATTCCATTGACCTTCAAAAAGCATTTGACCTTGTTAACCACAATATTTTAGTTGAGAAACTTATAACTGATTTTAATATTGATTCTTTTCTGGTTAAATTGGTTGCCTCCTTTTTTTCAAATAGATCACAAGTGGTCAAATATCAGTCATTATTCCAGTCCCCTCCCTGTCCACAATGGAGTACCCCAAGGTACTCTCCTAGGTCCTCTCCTCCTGTTTTCTGTTATGATAAATAGCCTCGCTAAGGAATTTCCCGACAGATGGGAATTTCTGGAACAGTCGTTGCAACGCATCTTGAATATGCTTGTCCAGTTTGGCATCCTGGTATCTCCCGTGATGAATCAGAAAAAATTGAATCCATTCAAAAAAGAGCCCTGAGAATAATTTTTAAAGAAGGTAAGGTACCATACTTGCTCCTTCTAAAGTTAGAAACTCTTGAGCACAGGAGAGGAACGTTGTGCCTCAGTTTTGCGAAAAAAGCAAGAACAAACCCTCGTACGGAAAACATTTTCCCCAAAAGACACTCCCCAACCAGACACCGCCTGCCACGTGCTGTTTCTGAACCCGTTCCTATATTGTCCCCTATCGGTTGCTTGACCTCCAAGCATGAAAAAACCTTTGTACCCTTCATTAAGGATAAAATAAACCGCTAGATTTCCTTCTTTTTTTTTCTCTTTGGTACTGGTGATACCCAAGTTTTTTGTTCGTTCGATTTTTTTTTGTTTCCTCCCCCTTTATATTATCTTTTAAACCTTTTTAACGTTAATTTTATTTTACTCTTTTTTAGTTTTTTACCTTTTTCAGTTTCTGACATTTTGCCACTTCATTTTTTGTTGTTGTTGACTAAGGAATGGTTTTGCCATTCGGACATTGTTGTTTTTGGCATTGGTTTGCCAGTTTTTTTTTTAGTTTTTGTGCTTTTTTATGATTTTTTATTTTTTGGTTTTATGACTCCGAAATGCGAATTATTGATAGACGTTTTTTGAAATAAATATCTTATCTTAGTAGTAAATGCCTTTTGCGCCTTTTAAAGGCAGGGACCAATTCGACCTCTGTAGGGGAGGAGTAAGGGAAACCTTATTGTGGGTAAGACATCCTTCCGAAAAGGTTGTCAGATCTCAGACAAACTCAGCCAAGAGAAAGATCAGAAGTTACTGTCCAAGTTGTCGTTTTTCCAGTTCCATAACCAATTTCAGCAATAAAATTGGAAAAGAGGACCTCCTCCCAGTGCATCGACCAAAATAGATTTTCTGGCTTTAATAAAATTTGGTAGAACAAATCACGCTTTATTTTTTGGGGGTTCGAACAAGATACAACCTTAGTAGGGGAAGGAGGTCCTTAAAATCTATCAATCAGGACACCTACTAGACAGAGTTTATGGATCTCACAAAAAAAATGATGTCCTTTTTTCTTTGGGAAGAAGGGGTTTCTGGAGGGCCTGAATTCCAGGGGAGGGGGTATCTATAAGAAAGAGTTGTTGCATCGCACTTGGTAAAAAGTGGCATTCAATGTCCTATTTATGCTTTTTCAGAGTCAAGGAAATATTTAGCCTCTGTGGGGGGGGGGGGGGATAAGAGAGGAGGGTCCTAAACTCCTGTTTTCAGTACATATAGCGAAAAGAGACTCCAGATGTAGACTAGAACTCAGATAAAGTGAGAGTTTTTCTGGTGTTCATGTAGTCCAACCTCCGTGGGAAGAGGAAGGTTGGATTCGTGCATGAATATATTTTCATCAGCCTAATTATTCGGCAATCTCATAGAATTTTTTATAAAAAACAATCAGCAATGGGTCAATAGCCATAGACGGTATCGTGTCGGTTCTCAATTTGGCGGGTTGGATGGATCCACGCCTTGTGATCCATAACCATAAGAAAAATCTCCATTAAATTTGAATTCTAATCCCTTTACTTGTATTTTTTGCACCCTTAGAAGGTTATAGACAAATCCTATAGACACAATCGCTGGTATATCGCTAGTTTTCCAAGGTCTAGTTTCAACTTGTGGAGCCTAAACGAGTTACTAACCTGAAACTTGAAGCAGTTTTCATTTGTAGGGAGGAACAAAGGCACTTCAACTCCTTTTGATCAGTTTTCAACTTGTGGAGCCTAAACGAGTTACTAACCTGAAACTTGAAGCAGTTTTCATTTGTAGGGAGGAACAAAGGCACTTCAACTCCTTTTGATCAGTTTTGCTGAGTTGGTGAAAACATAGTAGGGTTGAATAAGCGTCGTAAAAGGCAGGCCTCCATGCTAGATACTGTTTTGAGACGACATTTTTCTTCATGGCCGCCTTAACTACCTCACTTTGAGCATAATCCCTAACAAGAAAAAAAAATTAAAAATGAATAAAAAGGCAGATCTTTATATAAAAAATTATATAAAATAAATAAAATATATACAAAATAAATAAATATAAAACAAATTTTACATATATAAATAAAATAAATAAATTCAGTTCACGCTCTCGAAATCTGGCTTTACAGTAACTCAGATAGTTTTTATACTACATAAATAAAAATTACGAAAAAAGAATATTTTTCTGATAGAGGAGTATTCAATGAGTATATTATTAAGAGTCATTTGAATAATGAAGTTGGGCACGGGGTAGGATTTATTCTGAAGGGGAGGGGGGAAGGAAAAAATAAAAGTTAGATCAAACTAATACAAATTATGAAAAAATCTTAAGATTTCAGTGGCATCTCACCAGTCCTTTTCCCCCTAGTTCATGGGCCTCACTGATATAATAGATTGTGCGCATCTACAGAGGTTCACATACTAGTTTGCGTGCTAAATATTTTCTCACGTCAAAATTTCGTATTGTATAATGATAAATTATGTTAAATGCGTTTGATAATTATAAACTTGGGTAAAACTGCCAAAGGCGGATCTAGAGCAAAATCTGGGGGGGGGGATAATGTGACAAGGGCGCCAATAATTGGCCAAATTGACAAGTTTATTTAAAAAAGAGAGTGAAAAACAGAAAAAAAACGGAATGAGGGCGCCAGAAGAAAACTTAGCCCCCCCCCTGGATCCACCAGTTATTAACTGGTGTACGTTCTTAAGAAAATGCAAAAATTTAATTCTTTCAATGAAATACCATGTTTTAAAAATATATTTATAGAAATTTGTTGGTAACAAGTTAATTCAGAAGTTAAACAAAGAAACGACAAAAATAGACAAAGCACAAAGCACATAATCCCAATAAAGCACACTTAAAATGGTTAATGTTATCGTGCAAAACACACATGCGACAAAGGAATCACAAATTTAGGGATTGACAATAACAAAAAGAATATTTATAATTTTTTGAAAAAAAACTTTAGCTAAAAACTTCTTTTCTTTATCTTTATTTATAGAAAGTCTCTATCACAGACACTGCTAACTTTTATACTCCTAAAAGAAAATTACATCCATTTACCTTCATAGATGATAGCTTTTTAAATATTCAAGATCGACATTACAATGAAAAAAACATCCACCCCCCCGGAAGCCTCAAAAGCCACGAGTGTACAACTGAAACAAGGTTACCAGCCTGTTTTATTTTCTAAAAAGTATGCAAAGTAGGCTAAAAGTTCCCATCTACTTTCTGGTCCGAAACAGATTCCAGAACCAAAACGTATTTTTGTAAAAGAACAACAAAGAGAGAAAAAACTCAATGAAGAACAAAACCGACGAGATTGTGGCCAGTGGAGAGAAAAGATAAAAAACTAGAACGACACGGATATTTTGCCTGTATGAAAACGAGGCATCTTCAGCACAGAAGAAACAAAAATAAAACTAAGATTAACTAAAAACAAATAAAACCACCGCCAATATTAATAAAATACATCTCTCGCAACTGATCCACATAGATCACGGAAGCTAATCGAGTTGCTACGATGAGATCGTTCATTGATTTTTGTCAAACTTAAAATTCACAACAGAGACCATACTTAACTGGTACCGGGCAAAATAAAATCAAAATTCTAAAAAAAAAGCATTGTCTGCTCTGTAGTTTCATCTTCAGTATTAATCTGGTATAATAGAAAACTTTATGCTTTTTCTTCGAGAATGGCCTAATTCAGATCATTGACCAAACGATCTCACAACTAATCCAGAATCGACAATGTTTATGTTTTTTCTTTGGGAATGACCCAACCCAGGTCACTGACCTAATCAGTCCTAATCCAGAATTGATAGTACGTATGGTTTTTCTATTACGTGGGATTGATATTACTTAAACTTTTTCTTAGAGAATGACCTAACGCAGGTCATTGACCTAATCAGAATTGACATTATTTATGCTTTTTCTTCGAGAATGGCCTAATTCAGATCACTGACCTTACGATCTGATCATACCTAAACCCAGAATTTACATTACTGACCTAATGACCTAATCTGACCTAATGACCTAATCTGACCTAACCCAGAATTGATATTACTTATGCTTTTTCTAAGAGAATGACCTAACCCAGATCATCAGCCTAATTACCTGATCAGACCCAGCATTGATCACACTTATACTTTTTCTTAGAGAAGGGCATAACCAAGGTCATTGACCTAATAACGCAATCAGATCTAATCCAGGATTGATATTATTTATGATTTTTCTAAGAGAATGACCTAACGGAGGTCACAAACCTTATGACATGATCATACCTAACCCAGCTTTTTCTAAGAAAATTACCTAATCCAGATCATCAGTCTAATGACATAATCAGACCTAGCCCCGAATTGATATAACTTATGCTTTTTCTTAGAGAATGACCTAACTCTGGTCAGTGACCTAATGACCTGATCAGATCTTATCCAGAATTCATATTATTAATGGTTTTTCTAAGAGAATCACCAAACCCGGGTCATCAACCTAATGACCCGATTAGAACTACCCCAGTATTGATATTTTGATATTATAGGGTTAGGTTTGATTATGTCATTAGGTTGGTAACCTGGGTTAGGTCATTCTCTTTGAAAAAGCATAGGTATTTTGCTTTTTACCTATGCTTTTTCAAAGAGAATGACCTAACCCAGGTTACCAACCTAATGACATAATCAAACCTAACCCGAACTGACATTACTTATGCTTTTTCTTAGATTATGACCTAACCCAGGCTATTGACCTAAGAAGACCTAACCCTGAATTGACATTATTTTCGCTTTTTCTTAGAGAATGACCTAATTCAGATCATTGACCTAATGATCTGATCATACCTAACCCAGAATTGATATTACTTATGATTTTTTTTAGAGAATGACCTAAACTTGGTTAAAAATACGAAAATTTCCCTATTTTTGCATGTTTTCAACGTGTTTTTTAGTCTTAAAGAAAAAACTAAGCAAATTTCAAAAATACAATTCGCTAGATAGATTAAGTTCGATCTTAGGCATCGACAGAGAACCAAAATTGTCGGCTTATGTTGAGACAATTAAACTGCGGAAAAGCAACACACCAAAAACATACACAGGAAATATGACTACTCACAATGAGGTTCTCTTATACATATTAAGGGCCAATTACAAGGAGTGGGGGATGGGGTCCTGAAAACGGCAAAGTGGATATTAAAGAAAAAATTTGAAAAATCATTTGGTGATGGCAGGGAGAGGGCAGAGGCTAACCCAGAGGGGGGCATTAAGGGGATACACCCCCCCCCCAAAATTCGGGATATTTTCCCTGTAGGATCGACATTCTCATTGATTTTGACTAATACAAAAGGATAATGTATGCCATATATCTTATTGTGAAAAGGATACAAAAATTAATGATTTATTTATTTTATAAAATAAAATTTAAAATGAAACTGTCTTAAAAACTAACCAAATTCATTATGGGTTTTAATTGAATTAATCTAGAGTAATACATGCACAACAAGTAGGCATTGCGTGACAATCTCCACACGAGAATTTTTCTTTTTATGAAAATACAGTTGGGAACAATAGCAGGCTGCCGCCAAGTAAGCCACGTGCTATTATAACCTCGGGCACATAAGATAGTTGAACTTCTTTTAAATCCCGCATGCGGTTTTTCAGTGTTTATATAGAAGTCCACGCAAGAACTCCGTCGTTCATGGTGTCAAAATGGAAATCAACAATTATAGACTTTTTCAAAAAGAAACAGTTAGTCGATAGCAGACATTAGTTGGTTGATACAACCCTTAGGTGAAATAGGAATCAATTTAAAATATTTAAGCGGGCTAGGTTATGATGGAGCTTCATCTATGAGCGGCCAGTTACGAGTTTGAGCTGCAATAGCCTGTGAAATTTTTCCTCATGCAGTTTATGTTCACTGTGCAAATCATTTCTCAAACTTAGCCCTGTGTCATTCCTACAACATACCTATTTGAAAAAATTGTCTTGGAACTTTGAAAGATGTTAATAATTCCTTTAGAATTTCACCTAAATGCTCTGCAATGTTCAAACAAATTGTGCAAGAAAGTAATCCTATCACAGGGACGAAAAGAACAAGATTGAACAAATTTTGCGAGACTAGATGGGTGGAGCACTTAATAGCAATAATTTCGTTTAAAGAGATGTTCACTATATGTGGGGATGTAGAGATTTATAAGACTATGAGAGAAGTTCAAGAACATGCTGATTCAGATTCTGAATCTTCAAGCAAAACTTATTCTTTGCTATCTTCTATTGAGAGGTACTGCTCTGTTGAAGCTATGATTACTGTCAGTAAAGTTTTTAGTCTGTCACACAATTTGTCGACATCTTTGCAATCAGAAACAATACATCTCGTATACTTTCTCAAACACTGACGATCTTTAGAGCAAGGTTAGAGACATGAGAGTTCCACTTTTTACTGAAGTAACTGAACTGGATCAAGATGCTGAATCAGCCTCAAAGTGCCCAGATGAGCCCCAAAACAAACGTATAGAGATAATTACCAACAGCGTCAGAGGATCCTGCAGTGTATTACCGACTTTCTGTGTTAATCCTATTAATGGACTACTTTCTGCAGCAGCTGCATCAGTGAGTCCTTACTCTCAGTGATTCCTATTCCTACTTTAACTACTTTCAGTGATTCCTCAGTCACAGAAAATTGCTTAGTTAACTCTGTGGAGGAGAACGTGGATACAGTCGGAAAACGTGGCACTAAAACATTTCATAATTTGCTTAAAAAAATGTGATAAGAACATTTTTCCCAAAGTACATCTATTTTGAAGATTGGTGCAACGATTCCCGTCACTACGGCTACGTGCGAGTGTTTTTTTTCTACCATGAGAAGAGTGAATTCTTATACCAGGAGTGCCTCAGGTCAAAAACGGCTTAATGGATTGGCCTTATTATCCATACACAGGGATGTTCCAGTCAATGCAGAAGACGTTTTGGATAAACTAACCCACAACGAAAAATGGCTGCTTACTTTCATTTTATTATCACATGTTTTTATACAGTATTGTCTCAATAATGAATGTACCTAATATTCTGAAAGCTTTATTTATCCTTTCTAACCAGTACTATTATCCCTGAGTCAATTTAACCATCTCCCCCCGAAATTTATCGCTGGGTTGGCCCCTCGGGGAGGGCATATAAATTCTCCAAGGGTCAATCATGACCAGTAGGGGCATATGATACCCCTGATCTAAGGCCATCAATGATTTTTTTTTGCTGAGTAAACTGCAAATAGGTAAATATCAAAGACAAGAAAAACGAGCCTAAAATTAGAACTCTGTTCAAATCAATAAATTGGAATATTCTTTGAATAAGTGTTAAACAGACTGCAACTAAGACGGATAGAAGAACAAATAAGTAAAATAGAAAAGCGAAACAAAAATACTCACAATGGAGTTTTACCCCGTATATTTCGCACGGATGGATCAGCTCCATGAGCCCTGAGGAGTTCCACTACCGAAACAAGCCCGGCCAGTGCCGCTTCATGCAACGATGTGTCTAATGAATCACCACCAGGAGTGTCTGGATGAGCTCCTGAGCCTAAGAGAGCCTCAACAACTGACAAATGACTTCTTACAGTAGCCTCATGCTATAAGCATAAAAATTGATAAGCAAATGTGGCAGAATACACTTTTTTAAGCAAATCTAATTTAGGCTATTTAATAAGTTTCTCTATTACATATAGAGTTTAGGCTAATCTTACATATAGGCTATTTAATAAGTCAGGATTCTATATTACATATAGAATCTCGAAGGATGATTTAAATTTCCCGTGAAATAAATGTAAATGATTGACTATCTGGGCATTTGTTGGGCCACTGGCCCTGATTATCAGATAAATGTCCTATTTGTAAATTATTATTACTTCTTCTCTAAACTCAGTACTTGACTCGTGGCCCCAACTATAAGCTAAATGTTTTTTTGTCCTTTCTTCACCTCCCTTTAAACTCAATTTTCCTTTTTTTTGGCTGATTTGCTAATTAGTTAGTGTCTGCAAACCCACATCTGGGGATGAGTCATCTCTCGCTGGCATTTCCCATGGCGTCCTCAATTAGCAGAGCACTATGGGGCAGACATCTCTGGTAAACATGTAAAAAAGTTTTATCTCTATGCAGTTCAGTTCAGCATTTCAGAAGACAAATAGTAAGGTTCTTACAGTTTGCAAGTGCCTACATTTTATATCCTAGTCTAAGTTTCAGGTTTTGAAAGTTCCGCTACGATCTTTTGTTTTAGGAGGATTACTAAAACATGTTATTGTTGACATATCTCCTATGTCCTCCTATGTTATTGTTGACATATCTCCTATAAGAAAAGATATCAGGATGCCCCACTTCTAAGATTAAGCCGGTTTTGAATATAGATGAAGTTACCGGTTCATTTATACCTTCTGGATTTTCTCCCTCCCCCAGCCTAGCACTGAGCGCGGTGGTCTGAAGTGACGGGTGAGTAACACGTCAAAAAGAGATTTCCAACGAGAGCTTTTCTTCTTCCCTGAGACGATCTGGTTGGTTATAAGAGCACAACCATACGAGTCGTAATTTCATCAAGTTACCTCCAATAGCATTCTATAATTCTTCTCTTTTCTCCATTTACATAAGGTGCATTCTGACTAAGAAGAAGAGACTCATGGAGACCACTTTAAATAGCGTTATTTGGTGTCAATAGCATTTTAACGTCATCAAACCTTCTTAATTGTTTTGATTAAGATTAGTATAATGTTTCCAATGTATATAATACTTACAAGAGGCGTCCATCCAGCGTTGTCTTTCACGTTGGGGTTTGCACCCTGATTGAGAAGATCTTTTACTTTGGCCAATTCTCCCTAAAAAGAAGCATCATTTATAATTGCATAAATGAGCTGGTTATGCTATTTAACACACAGATGACAAAAGTATTTAAAGTAAAAGTTACAATTCGCATAAAGAAGACAATAAAACACTCGAAAACCATATAAAACCTAATACTGTCCCAAAATGCTCCGAAGATGCTCATAAAATTAACAAATCGCTCGGAACATCAGAAACTGGAAATTACAAAGAAGAAAAAGAAGAAAAAAATAATATAACAATTTTTTTTAATAATAATTTTTTTAATAAAATAATAAGACAATTTTTTTTAATAATAATTTTTTTAATAAAATAATAAGACAATTTTTTTTAATAATAATTTTTTTAATAAAATAATAAGACAATTTTTTTTAATAATAATTTTTTAAATAAAATAACAAGACAATTTTTTTTAATAATAATTTTTTTAATAAAATAATAAGACAATTTTTTTTAATAATAATTTTTTTAATAAAATAATAAGACAATTTTTTTTAATAATAATTTTTTAAATAAAATAATAAGACAATTTTTTTAATAATAATTTTTTTAATAAAATAATAAGACAATTTTTTTTAATAATAATTTTTTTAATAAAATAATAAGACAATTTTTTTTAATAATAATTTTTTTAATAAAATAATAAGACAATTTTTTTTAATAATAATTTTTTTAATAAAATAATAAGACAATTTTTTTTAATAATAATTTTTTTAATAAAATAATAAGACAATTTTTTTACCAGACGATTCATATATCTTAACCAAGCCAGTAATGTAACCCATCTTTTTTTTCATTTGCCAGCCATTTCAATAAAAGAAGTTGATCCTTTTGGCTTCTGAAAGGTTAGTGAGTTTTTAACACTAATCGAAGGAAGAAGTTACAAATAATGTTATTAAAATAATTTAGTTTTCTCTTACATTGTATACTAGTAGAACTATTAAGAAGCAAATACTATAACTATAATTAGAGCTGAGCATTCAAGTACACTAAATTCATCCAGGAAGAATCCCCCCTCCACTTCATACCTAAACAGACCCAAAACTTCTCATTTAAAAACACATGGATTAATCCTTATCATTTAATACCGAGAAGCTTTTTTTATTGCTTAGGCGTGGTCGACTTTATTATAAGCTTATCAAATCGTCCAATCAGCTGAAGATATAAAAAAGAATAATTAGTGATTTTCGTTGAGGGGGAGGAAGGACAGGTTAAACATAGTTCTCATGCTGGATTATTACTTTTATTTACAAACTTAAATACAGGGATCACTACCTTATATACTTGTTCTCTTGGGGATAGATATCAACAAGAATCCAAGTAATAGCACAAGGTTTCTTACGGTGGACTCTTTTCTTTTTTTTTCTTTTTTTAGGGAGGGGTGCCTCCCTAAGCTATCCCGTCATCCACACCTCGTTCTTCACGCCAAAGTTTTTTGGCATTAAAAAAAAGTTACATATTGTTCTAATTAAAATATTCTTGTGTTTCAGGAGTTGTTTTTAAAGAATTGGGACATAATTCAAACTTTGGTGTAAACAGCTAGAGGTTGAGGGGAGGGGGGGGGGTGCCGATCCCCTCGTATACGTAATAATTTCTGTTCGTTTTACGTTTTAGTATTGCTCCTTACTTTCAGTTGAAAAAAAACTTGTTTTTTTTTTTTAAGTTTAATGTTTTAAGGGAGGACTTTTTAGGGAGGGTGTAAAGAGGGAAGCTTTGAATAGCTTGAGACGGACAAGAAGAAGCGCAACTGTGTCGTCCTTAGACGGCTTGGTACTGCAGTGAGTTGTCAGTAGCAGTAGTTTCGAGAGACAGCTAAGATAACGATAGCTATACCCTTTCTACAAAGCAGGCAAAATGTATTTTTAGTAATTTTAGTTCGACAGTTTCCTCAAACGTATTAAATGAGCTGTACAAATACATCTAAAAAAGTTGATTTGCAGCCAAGGGTCGTTCTCCCCTTTTCTGTTTTCTTATGAGGGGAATCTAATTACCAAGATACTAGCAATATGAAGCGCAGTCTCTCCTTTGTTATTCTTCTTCAATAAATCAGCTTTGCGACCAGGAGAACGCTTATCAGAGACTTTGGGTGAGACAGATGCCATCTTCTTCCCACGTTTTTCTCGAACTGAAAAAATGAAATAAATCAAACAAGCAAAAACTGTGACAAAAACCATCACTAAAAATGAAAATAAATGGAACTAATAAAAAATGAAATAAATCAAACAAGCGAAAAAAATGTGACAAAAACCAACACTAAATATAAAAATAAATGGAACTAAAAAATGAAATAAATCAAACAAGCCAAAAAACTGTGACTAAAACCAACACTAAACATGGATATAAAGGGAACTAATAAAGAATTATATAAATCAAAAAAGCCAAAAAAATGTGACAAAAACCAACACTAAACATGGAAATAAATGGAACTAATAATAATATAATAATAATTTATTTTTAACCCACATCATATACGAAAATGATAATTGTGGAGTATAAAGAAAAAATAGATAATACACTACATACACAAGTACATAAAACTTAAAAATTTCAACAGAGCAGAGTAACCAAAGAAAGAAAAACTTAAAAAAAAACTATTTATGACAAAGGACAGACCAAGAATTAATACAGTGGACCAGGACTTAATGGAGCATCATTTAATAATTTAGACCTTCAGATTTGAAATGTTTAAATATTACCTTTTAATGAATATAAAGAATTTAAATTACTGTTGTGAAAAAAAAAACAAAAGAAACAACTTCAACAAAACTTCAAAAAAAAAAAAAAAAAAAAAAATACAGCAAACGAGTAAGACCACTATGGGCTGGCAGATACTTATATGTAGACTGGGGTAGTTTCCCGGTAAGTTCTGTAAGCCTTGACCCAATATCCGGAAGAGCGTAAACAGATATGAGATTCCGATTTCTATACCATGGAGGCAGATACAATAGAAAGCGGGAAAACCGGAAATAATATGAATGAAGTGATCTGATGTCTTTTTGGTGAAAAATAGGGTAAATTCCAGACAGAAACAAACCCGAATGATCTGTAAAAACTGAATATAATTTAGCAAGAGACTTTCTTTTGTATCTACCTCGATTTGCAACAATTTAGAGTAGCTTAACTGAATTTTCTTCTTGCAATTAGCGACGATAAGCTTTCGGAAAGATTTCAGTGTTTTACTAACATTGGTACCCAGCCACCGGAAAGAAGGAACTTACGGGACAGAAAAAGATCCGCAAACTAGAGGGGTCATATTATTACTATTAAATGAGAGATATTCACACTTTGAAAGATTAAGAGAAAGTCCAATGGTATGAAGTTTAGATGCTATTGTTGAGACAGACAGGGAAAGGCCCTTTTTTGTCCTAATGATCAAAAGGATATCATCTGCATAAGCAAGATAAGAGATCTTAACGAAATTAAGAATGCAAGTGGATGGGATAGAAGAAAGAAAAGATGATACACAGAATTTAAAAATAAAAGGAGAAAGGACGGCACCCTGCCGGACCCCACGCCGCACTGGAATTTTGCTTTCGGAAACACTCATGTCCGTTTTAATCGTAAAAAAAAATTGGAATACCAATATCTAAGAAGAAAAATTATCGAAATTTTAATACCGTGACTAAAAAGGGAAAAAAATAGCTTGGGAATGGGTAACGGTGTCAAAGGCCTTGGAGAGATCCAAGGCGCATAAATGTAACTCGAATCCATTTTTAGTCACCTCAGTAAGTACATTCGCCAAAACTCGATGTGCTTGCTGGCAACCTACCCCAGCTGAAAACCCGATCTGGTTTTCACCGAAGCATGCGGAAGAGTTAACTGAAGGGAGGAGAAGATAGTCGAAAATTTTACTTTTATTGCAAGAAACAGTTATTGGCCTGTAAGATGCACACTCAATCGGAATTATTCCTTTTTTCAAAATTTGAGGTAGCTCTTCCGGACAAAAAACTTTCAGGCACAAAGGAAGTAGATAAACCCATTTTGAAAAGAAGTTGTAGAAGTTGTGGGCAAGAGCTGGACAATCAACCTTTAAGTGTTTTGCACTTATGCCATCCCC
Organism: Artemia sp. Qi Xiang Cuo; assembly: GCF_049724085.1. Taxonomy (NCBI): domain Eukaryota; kingdom Metazoa; phylum Arthropoda; class Branchiopoda; order Anostraca; family Artemiidae; genus Artemia; species Artemia sp. Qi Xiang Cuo. Next base: position 78,683,075 of record NC_142799.1, on the reverse strand, counting down.
ATCAGTAGAACTTGACTTGAGCTTCTTTATAGCTAGTACCACCGAAGATAAATGAACTGGGAGGATCTGGTTCTGGCGGAGTGAGGTAGGAAGCGCAAAATTAAGAAGCTTCATAAATGTAGCATAAACGAGATGGTTTACGGTGTTAAAAATCTGACCATAATATTTGCACCAAATAACCGGACTAATAGGGGTACTCTTTGAAAAAATATCATGATTTTTAACAGAATTGAATATCTTTTTTCAATCTAATTAATGTGTCAGAAACTTACAAAGTTTGGATTTTACAGACCGTAAACACTTTTTATACTCTAACTTATTTTTATTTTAAGCTCAAATACTACACCGTTAAGTGGCCGTCCACAAGAAACCCATATACGCAGCCAAAATTTGGCTTTATTTTTCCCTGTTTTTAGACCTGGGTTCCACGACGATTCAGGCTTCCGCTATTAAATTTTACACGGTCCTCGGGAACCGCCGCTCTTTCGGCTTCTTTCATACATGATATAATATCAAAATAATATTTGTTCAAAAAATTCTTATCATTTACAAATTTAGATCCAACCTGAAGTAGCTGATAAGCAACTTTTATAGTAGACAAAAGAGCTTTAATAGAAGAAATGTAGAGCGCCCAATTAGCCTCATTCCAATTTCCCCTGGTAAATCATCTACGATTCACGCGTGAAATATCTGGTGACAGAGAGATACTAAACGAAAAGGAAATTGGTAGATAGTTTGTATTACTTTCGATTTTATGAACAGAAACAATTGAAACCGATCTATTTGTAAAACAATGAACCTGATTTATATTTGTATGGCTCCCATATTTATGGATATATTAGAATGAACGATTCTTATCCAGTACCTTAAGCTTGGACAAAGACTGAAACACCCTATCTAATTAGATGTTTGAATTTAATATAGAATCTTTAAAATATCTAGTCACAATAAATAGGTAAATAAAAAATGATTTAGAATCTGCAACTTTTTTTCAAAACACTACAATCCTTGGCAAATTTATTCAGTGTCTGAAGATATTTACAATACCAAAGACAACATACATTGATACACGCCATATTAGCGATTTCCGTGGCCAAGGTGCTTTCTTCAATATGGAACAGCACTGGCATCACAGGTGAAAAAGAACTACGTTTCAAAATACAGGCGAGGCCTATGGAAGGTCTACCAAACGTAGACCGTGCAGCATTCACAAACGCAATGTGATTCCCAAACTAAAAACTGAAATAAATCAAACAAGCCAAAAAAAGAAAATGTGACAAAAACCAATACTAAATATGGAAATAAATTTAAATAAAAATGGAATAAATCAAACAAGCCAAAAAACTGAGACTAAAACCAACACTAAACATGGAAATAAATGGAACTAATAAAAACTACAAAACTCGAACGCTGAATATACCAATGAATACTTTACAACAAAATTATACACCTACACACCCTTGCAAACAAGGGGGATATAGAATTGTTTCTTCCACAAAGGGTTTTTTCATTGCCTAGCAATTGAAATCCATTGATCAAAATATAGTATTATATACAATGTTTTTTTCTTTTAAAACTAACGCTTACACATGACCTCTAGAATCAATATGACTAACTGATTGATTCACTTTATTATCAAGTCCCATTTTTAAGGCTTCGATACCTAAAAACCAATGATCCCGTCGTTTTTCTAAAATGAACGTATAATTAACTACCCACTAGGACCCATATTGCTCCCCCATATACTCTAGATATACTACTCCATACGGAAGGTCCATATTTATCTGAAGGGCTTGAAATATAAAGTTTGGGCCTAAAAATGTTCTTTTTTGGGCTTCATTCGAAATTTTTTAAATACTTTGATGCTTTTTTGGTACTCATTTGGGCTTCAATAGAAATTTTTGATAATTTCGTTAATTTATCAGATCTCAGTCTCATTTTGTTCTGAAGACACTTGCAGCATGTTTTTTCTTCTTTTTTATTCAAAGTACTTTAAGTCTCCACCTATTGATTGCAGAAATATTTAGAAAAGAAACAATTTATTATGAGAGTCCCTTTAACCTCGTCTTGAAGTCAAGAAAAGTTAGAAAAAAAAGTCAACAGTAATAAACTGACAATTTTTGAAGCCAAACGCACACAATATCGTCCCTATACAATTAGTGTTTTAATTCAACTCTTATTAAACTTCACAATTTGATCGTAAGGCAGATAGATAAAACTCAGAGAGGAAAGGAAAGAATAAAATGAAAAATAAAATAAAAAAAAAGGTGAAAAAACGAGGATTTTGTCAGCCAGTGGCAAACCATGAAGATGAAAAAACAAGCAAATATTTCGACAAGGACCTCCGCCACGTCTTCGACAAGTCTTCCTCAGTGCTAAACAAAAAAGAAAGAAACCAACGAAAATCGAACCTTTCGAAGTTTCCTTGACAACGACAGAACAAAAACAGAGTTTTTTGTGACAACGACAGAGAACAGAGTTTTTTTTCTGTCGTTGTCAAGCAAACTTCGAAAGGTTCGATTTTCGTTGGTTTCTTTCTTTTTTGTTTAGCACTGAGGACGACTTGGCGGAGGTCCTTGTCGAAATATTTGCTTGTTTCTTCATCTTCATGGTTTGCCAATGGCTAACAAAATCCTCGTTTTCTCACCCTTTTTTTATTTTATTTTCATTATGTTATTTTCTTTTCTCTCTGAGTTTCATTTGTCATGTATAGCCAGTGTGGTCTTAGCATGTATTTAAGACTGATAGAAAGAAAACTTCTGAAGACACCTGCATATTGCCTCATAGCTTTAACTAAAGCACTTGTTGGTTTTTTTTAATTGATATTATGCAGCTTAACAACTATTTAACCAATGCAGTAAACTGTAAGGCAGATAAATCAGATATTTCTGAAGATTTTTGCATATACCTGTTTCAAATTTCATTTCTATCCTCAATTGTTTTTTTTTTAAACATTCCTTTTAAGACCACAGAACTAACTTTATATGAAATAACTTTATTAAATAGACTTAAAATAGATACGAACTATAAAATACATGGACACAATTGAAGATTTTATATTCTGTAAAATCTGTAAGGGCATCAAGACCGTATCCGCCATTTGGAGTTACCGGGTTTGAACCCCCCCCCCCCCACCAATCCAAAAAATGTAAAATTCGTATAAAAAGTAGCAAAAATCAAAATAAAACAATTTTTGATGCGTTTTGTCTTTTTTTTTTTTTTTTTTTTTTTTTTTAGTAAAGTGCAAATTATGTTCTGGTCTTGAGAAGGGATTGGGGTTGTCTACTCATTTTATTTTTTGCTCGAGTTTGACTCGGTTATTTATTGTAATTTCCGTTCGTTTTGGGTTTCATTTATTTATTGATGGTGATTTACGGTAGTTTTACGCTAGGAAGATTTCTTGTTTTTATTTCTGCTCGTTTTTCGTTTAATGGAGCTCTACTTTTCTTTGAAAAACTCGTTTTGTGGAAAAAAGTTTTTTAAATTAATCTTAGAAAAAGATACCATATTCAACCCTTTGCCCACCTTTGCGGGGACAAAGTCTGTAATCATCAAGTCTTTAGAAAATGGGCAGATTATACAAACTCTTGATATTGACATCCCCCCCCCGACTCATCCTGCGCCGGTGCATGGCTACATATTAAAGAAAAGACACATCAACTTACCCTTCTTTTCTTCAGGTTCGTTGTATGTTTTCTTACCATGTTCTTTGCCAAGTTCATGGATAGATTCTTGAGTGTCTTTCACACATCTGCAGTAAGACAAATCAGCATCAATTTTATAATTAGTTAATTCACAGGTTTATCAGGATTTTTTACATTAAAATTAAATTGACAAAAGGCACATTAAACAATAGTGTGACATATTGTCAGTGCTATTTCTTATCGCTATAGCTCCTGGCCCAAGCAACGGTTGTCTGAACTAACACTTCTCCAGCACACTTTAGGATTATTACCCGCATAGGAGTCAAAAACATAGAGGCAGGGTTGTCACTACCTTTCATTTACCACCAAAGTAGTTTATTTCTTTCTCTCTTATTTGTTGTTTTTTTTTGTAATTATGCTTTAAAAGTGTCCCCTTCTAGCGAAAACAGTTTTTTAAACCTTTTCTTTTTGTCGGTTTCGAGGATCAAATTTCAGAAAAACGAAAACCCATTTACAGATATATCATTCATCATACACTAATATTTATGGCTATTGGTTATCTAACAAAAGGTATACTTTCTACCTCACGACAATCGATATCATGGTTTTCCCATGCTTTCATTTTTAGTTATAAAATATGAATTTTCCTGGGAAGCAGGGACAAAATGTTTATACTTTCAATGTACTTAGTGATAAAAACACATTTTTTTAGGCTACTAAAGTTGTTTTTTTTAATTTCAAAGATGGTCACGAGACTTCCAAAACCTCAAGATCATTTTTGGACCTGGTGAAATCACATACCCAATATCTTATACCCAAAGTTGCATCCGAGTCGAAAATTATTAGTGAGGAAAGTCTTATGTAGAGACCATACTTAAGCCATTTCAATTAAAGTTTCATTAAAAGCTAACAAGGATCTCAGAATGAGCAGAATCCCGCGGGTGCCAATTCACAAAATTACAGGAGGTGGGGGGAATTCATTTTTAAAATGTAGGGGGGTGATTTTGTTGTTTTATCGATTTTTTCAAATAAAATCCAAAAAATTGTATTCAATGAAAATTCCAAAGAAAGGATTTTTCCATGAAAATACTGAAAACAGTTTTTTTTACCCAAAATTACTTCTCCCCCACTGACCACACCAGCACTGTCACTAGCTAAGGCAATAACCTCAACACTAGCACTGCAAGCTAGTAGAACTGGATTAGGGAACGGCTTGGATCAAATATTGATTTATAATATCCAGCCAATTCTTCATTACATATAAAAGATTATTAACATATATTAGAATACTGTAGAGCATAAAATAGATCCTTGTAGTAATCCGAAATCGAATAAGCCAGTTTTAGTACCAAAATTATGCTATGTGATCGTCCTCGAGGCCGTACCCTGGAGTAGGGGGTTTGAACCCCCCCCCCCTCCCCACCAAAAAAAGAAAACGTTTGTCCGACTCGTAAAAACTTAACAAAAATGCGTACAAACAAATTTTTGATGTCTTAAAAAAAAAATTTCAACCCCTCCGTCTGAAAAAAAAACCTGAATACGGCCCTGATCGTCCTATTAGATATATTTGGCTCTAGTCCATTATAATAGTTAGCATGTTTAACGTGGCAAATTTCTAAAGAAGAAGTTCATATGAAAGGGATTCAAAAGCTTGTTGAACGCCTACAAACATCACTGAATATTCACCTAAAACAGATAAATAAAAATATTTTAACTATTGTTTTCTTGTTTTGTTAAAAATGTCACAACTGGACTAAGGGTTTTGTACAGTATATAGTAAAATCTTAAGTGTCGTTGATGCATATCCTCCCAGAAACTGAACTGATTTTAATGCAAAATATTTTTCAGATGAAAATAACTAAGGAGGTAACTTAGGATGTTTTTTTCAAATATCCTAATAGTGAGCAAAATGGGTCTATATTTGGTTGGGTTTTTTAAGTCGGCATCCGAAATTACAGATCTAGCAGCTTTTAAAGGACAAAAATTACAAGAACAAAACTTCAGATCTAGTAATCAAAATTACAAGAGTGGAAAGAAAAAGAATACAACTCTAGCTTTGTGAATACGTCCGAGTCAGATGAACGAATTATTAAACATGCAAGGGATTTGAATATTTCTATTAAAATTACAAAACAAGGAATTGTAGGACAATGTAGAAAACCTTTTACCTTTTCACTGTTTGTTGAGAAACGGTTTCTTTTATTCAAGTTTTGTCGTGTTATATTGTCCTTGGAATTTTAATCTATAGTTTTTTATTCTTATCCCTCCACTGAAGATGGTCGCGCGAATTTCTTAACAAATCGTTCTCAAGTGCTTAAATATAAAAATATTTTTATTCCGATCCCCTTCCTATCTTTTGTGGGGACCCCCAGGGAACCCTGATGGGTCCCATTTCATTCCTTATAATTATTAATATCCTCATGACTGACCACACAGGGCGAGGGAAGTATGTGGACGACCTGTCTGCACTTGAGGTTTGTCGACAAAATATTAAAAGCTCAATTATGACATTACTTGAAGATGGATAAATAGGAGGCTTTGTTGTCAAGGATGAAAGTTAACGCTAATAAATCGTCAGTTATGACTGTTATTTTTTTAAAATCACTCCCCCCCCCCTTATTTCACAGACCCTATTCCTCCCAAAATCTCCGTCCCATGCATTATACTACTATGGGTGACATTTACTGCTGACTTGAAGTGGGACGCCCATGTTCAAAACATCCTCAAACAAGATTCACCTTTGGTTTCCCTTCTAAAACTTCTGATAAAATTGATCTCAGAAATAGTAAAATTATAGCAAAGTTACCTTAAGATTAATCCTCCATGTGCAAGTTTTTGGTATGTTATTTTCTGCAGTCCTACAGTTTTAATTTTTCAACATAAGACAACAGTTTTGGTATCATTTGCTAACTGAGATTCTTTAGTCTAGATTCCATCAATCAAAAAATTAAATTTTAAAAATTTGTTCTCATCTTTTTAGACTGACGAACACGTTAAAAATGTGTCATAATATGTTTCATAAACATGCAAAAATAGGATTTTTTTTAAGCAAGTCTAGATCATTCCCTAAGAGAAAAATTCAAGTAACATAATAAACTTGGCTCAGTAAATGGATAGGCCTAGAACTAGAGAATCCAGTAATGTAAGTATCTTGTTCTTTCAGTGCTTTGTGTCAAAGTTACAGTGCATGTTACTCCTTTTTCACAAAACAGAAGATGTCACAGCGAACATAAATATTAAAAGATTATTGAAGGCACTTGGGATATTTAAATAGAGGGCTATCGAGTAATTACTGAAAGTCGTTTTCAAAAACAGAGTTGAATTTTGCTCAATGATTCACTAACGGCTCATTAACGTGTACTATGGTGTTTTGTACTATGTACTATATCCATGTGTTTACATGCACTAGGAATATTAAAATGAATTATTATGGATTAAAAGCATTTTAACAGAAAAGCTGGTTTATGAAGTCTCTTAAGTTGCATTTTACCATCTGAAACTCACTTTGTGAAATCATGCAAACTTTTACTATCATTATATAACATTATTTTAACTATTATCTTTACAGTGGCAAAATCACTCGAAAGAAAGCTTTCGCTCAAAAGTTTAATTAGCGTCGTTATTTCTGATTTCCAAAAGTTTAAGAAGCATTTTACATAAATACTACTACTACTACTAACAACTCACCGCGGCACCAAGCCGCTTGAGGCCAACACAGCTACGCACGCACCTCCTCCTCCGCCCCAATCTATTCAAAGCCTTCCTTTTTACACCCACCCACGAAGTTCCCGTTTCCTTTAAATCTTTCTTTTTGACGTCCTCCCACCCCAAACGAGGATGACCTGCTTTCCGTTTAGCCCTAGACGGTTGACCGAAAAGAACAGTCTTTGGCAATCTGTCATCCTTCATCCGCACAACGTGCCCTATCCACCTCAACCTTCCTTTCATTATAGCCCTAGAGAGCGGGGTTGAACCATATCTTTCGTATAGCCTGTTGTTTGAAATACGGTCAGTCAGCCGGGTACCCAGAACAATCCTTAAGCAATTTCTCAGGAAAAAATCTAGAAAATCTTCATCTGCTTTTCGGAGCGTCCATGCTTCAGAACCATATTTGACCACTGTCATCATTGTAGCTTCTAAAATTCTAATCTTGGTTTGCAGACCTACCTTCCTATTCTTCCAAACTTTTTTTAACTGTGAAAAAACACCCTGAGCCTTGGCTATTCTATTTTTAACATCTTCACTCCTCCCACCATCTTTACTAATAATACTACCAAGGTAAGTGAAGCTGCCCACCTGATTAATCTTTTCATTACCCAACGTCACCTTTTCATCTTCACTTATTCCTAGCCTTAGTGACTTAGTCTTCCTAACATTAATTTTCAAACCAATACTAGCACCCTGAACTCGCAAAACCCCTAAAACTTCATACATTTTGTCCACACTTTCCTCAAGGATCCTTAAATCGACTGCATATTCCAATTCCAGGACACTTTCTCCCCATTTGATTCCATGTTCTTCCATTGCCTTTCCTGTGCTCCTTAAGACGACGTCCATCAAAATAATCCATATAAAGGGGGATAGAACACAACCCTGCTTAACTCCTGATTTAATACAAAACCTCATTTCCTACCTTAATGGCAGCAGTGTTATTCTCGTACATAGCACTAATCACTTTAATGTATTTGTCTGGTATACCATACAAAGATAAAACCTTTATTAAAGCTCTTCTATCAACAGAATCGAACGCTTGCTCATAATGTATAAAACTGAGGACCAAATGTGTTTTAAAACTCAGGCACTTCTCAATTATTAGCTTAAGAGTGAAAATTTGGTCGACACATCCTCTACCTTTTCTAAAACCGCACTGTTCTTCTCTTAAAACTTTGTCTATGGCATCTCTCAGTCTAATAAGTATCATATTACTAAGTAATTTACTACCTACAGAGACCAGACTAACGCCTCAATAATTACCACACTCACTTTTATCACCTTTCTTATAAAGTGGCTTAATTAAGGTTTTCCTAAAATCATTAGGTGCTTCCCCTTTTTCAAAAATCATATTCATAATCATCTCTAACTTATTTCTATCCTCAGAGCAGCGATATTTTAGCAATTCATTTACCACACTATATGCAAATGGGACTTAATTATTTTTTTTCTCTTTTTGAACTGTCGCTAATTCCTCCTCACAAAACAAATCTTCCTTCACATCCAAGGTATCACAAACTTTTTCATCTTCCTCTACATCTTTTCCTGCAACTGTATCTTGGTTAAGCAAATTCTCAAAATGTTCGGCCCATCTCTCTTTAGTTTTTTCCTTATCGCTAATTGCGGCCCCATTCCTATCTTTAAATGGGCCAAGTCCGTATTGACTACTCCCTCTCAATTTGTTAAAATGCCAGTACAATATTTTACTATTATGCCGTCTAGCTGCATCTTCCAGATCCTCGGCAATTTTATCCAAAGCCTTCACTTCACACCTCCTCAGTTCATATTTTAATGTTTTCTTTACTTTTTTTACATTCCATTTGTTTTCGTGAGATGGATGACTCAGATAATTCTTGTACAGGTATTTTCTCCTTTCTATTAAACATAAAGCTTTTTCACTAATACTTTTAACTGCAGTTCTAGCTTCCTTCCCTAAGACACCTTCAGCAACTTCACAAATTTTTTTTCTAAAATTATTCCAACCATCTTCCACATTATAAAATTTTAAACTCACAACTTTAGTATTCAACTGTTCCTGGAAAGTTTCTCTCAAATTCTCATCCTGGAGTCTATCAAGATCATAACTTTCCGGGAGGTAGTTACCCTTCCGAAATTTCAGCTTTAAATTAACCCTAGACACTACTAGATGGTGATCTTTACTTTTAACATCAATAACGGCACTCCTATATACCCTAGTATCTTGTATTGATCCTGCCAGTCTTCGGTTTACCATAACATAATCAATAAGGTTTTCTATCTTACCATCACGTGAATACCATGTTAACTTATGAGCCATTTTATGACTAAACACCGTATTGGTTATAACTAGATTTTTATATCTACAAAATTGCAAAAGTCTGTATTCTACACTGTTTTCTTTTCCTACACCAAATTTACCTAGGCTAGGATACCATCTATCCCTATTTCTACCAACCTAGGCGTTAAAATATCCCAGTAATAATATCATATTTCTCCTGTAACTGTAAATAAAATTCATCTGAGTCACTAGTATCTCCGTCAGTTGGCTCTACAGGGGCATATACTACTATAACTGATACCCTGAACTTTTTAGTCATAAAATTAGCAATTAGTATTCTATTATTAATACCTTCCCGGCTTAAACAAGACTTAGCGGCTTCCTTATTCATCATGAGCCCTACTCTCTGTCTATGTTCCCCATCCTTCGTGCCTGAGTAAACAAATTCTATATCACCTAATTTAATGCTTCCTACCCCTGGGATATTGAGTTTCCAAAACTCCTAATAAATCCAGTTCGAATCGTTTGAATTCGTCAGTCAAAATGTCGATACGATAGTCATTTTTTTAACGTCGTAACATTCCAAGTTCTAATTTTCATGTTCTTTAAATCATTGAAATTATTTTCGCCTCAGGAAAAGCAATGATCCCGGATACCAGTGTAGGACAGAGATCAACATATCTTCTCAAGTCTACACCCGAAGTGCTTAAGCCGGCTTAGAACCGGACAGCAAGAAGTCCCTGGGACCTCCATGAATGGAGGCTTTGAGCAATTCTGGGCCCATCTTGGTCACAACATGGTTTTCAGCACTTGGCAATGCTCTTCTATCAACAAGAGTCGAAATCCTGCACAGACAGTCTGAAGCCTATTACCTCCGACTTATTATATATTCATGCCTACAAATATTATGCTACTACGGGGAGGCAGGCCATAATAGATAAATTAGCTAGGAAGAGGTTTTTCAGCCCGAAAACGCCCGTCAAAACATACCAAGCCCAGAAGAATTGTTAATTAGTCAGAATCCCGTGCGAATGTTGTGTCGTTTATTAGGCTATAATTTCCTCGAGGGGCGTCTAACTATCATAAGACCTAGAATACCTTCAGTATGCCTTAAGATAACTAAATTATCTGTTATGGGACTGCCATCTTACTGTCATAAGACCCGAAATACCTTCAGTAGGTCTTAGGATAACAAATTATCTAGTATAAGACTGCCATCTTACTGTCAAGAGACCCAAAAAACCTTCAGTAGGCTTTAGCGTAACTAAATTATCTGTCATAAGAACGTCATCTTACTGATGGTTACCTATCTTGTCTCCATTTGAAATGATCTCTTTGGTTCTGTTTTTTCTTTTTATTATAAAATTATAACCGCGATCCATTTATGTCAATTATTTCACAACCTAGTGAAGATTTTTATGCTTCCAAACCGGGAAAGACATTGGTATAAACGAGCTTTAACCAAAATAAATTCTTAAATGAAAGTTTGATATTCCATTCAGCTTCAACAAGAATCTAAGGTTTTTGTCCAAAAAATCTAAGATTTTTGTCCAGTCTTTTTTTTTTCAGGTCGCTTGCAAAGATGGCTCTCTTGTATTTCGATGAGAAAATGTTATCATGTGTGGCAGTATAACAGAAGTATTGGTAATCCACTGATACTTTTTAAATATCTTATACCAGTAAAAGTATCAGTTAAATATTTTTTAGCCACTTTACCGCATGACATTTTAAACTCCAAAAACCTTTGTTATCTCCAATCTTTTTATGAAACAGATCCCCACGCAAGATTAAATTAAAAGGATTCCTACTCCAATTAACAGTGTTGGGCCTAAAAATACAAATTTTGTTAGTGTTTTTTATTATATCCCCCCCCTGAAAAAATCCTCTAACGTATTCTAGAGTCAAAAGGCTTGGTCATGGGTACACCTAGCTCCCAGGGTATACTCACGCAGACTTTTCTAGCATAGCTGTTTGAAATGCCTTGTAGCAGTTCACCACATTGGCAAGAATCTGGCATGGAATCTTATCTTTTGGAAACGAATGCAGTCCACATACTAAACAATCTTCAACTGATTTGGCACATTCTTTACAGTAAACACAGTCACAACTACCAAGCACATATGGCTCATCTGGGATTTTGTTGCTGGAATTCAAGAGAAAACAATTAGACTTGACTAAATTGAGCAATTGAATCATAAATGATAAACAAGAAATCTTATACCACTACTACACGCTTGTTGCAGAGTTAAGCTGCCTGAAGCCAAAGAACTGGTATCAACTCTATCAAAAAATTCATAAGGAGCAACTCTGCCCAATAGCAACCAAAACTCTAAGAAAAGCCACTTTGATAACAATTAATACATCAAAAGAATTCTACTTTTATGCTGAACAAATATACAAAAATTCATTAAGCTTAGAGCCTGAGACATCAAAAGCTAAGAGCCTGGGAAAAGTTGCCTGATTTTCGAAAAATGGGGTAAGCCCCCAAAAAGTCAGTCAATCTTAATGAAAATAACTCATCAGATTCAGCATATCAGAGAAACTTACTCTAGAGGTTTCAAGGCCTTATCTACAGAAACGTAAAAGTTATTTTTTGCCAAAAGAAAGATCACAGATGTATATTTATTTTTTCTTTGCTTTTTTTTTCTCCCCCAAGGGTGATCATATCAAGCCAATGTTCCTAGGAGATTGGGAGGAGGCTCATTTGAATGGAGATTAAAAGTTCTAGCGCCCTTTCTAAGTGATCAAAAAGATTGGAGGGCAACTAGCACTCTCCCATGCCTCTTTTCTCCCCTAAAACACTAGATAAAAATTTCGAGATTGCCCTTTGGTTCAGCATAGTTGGAAGGTTCTATAACTATGCCTCTGGGGATGACATGACCCCATAGCTCCTGGAGAAAGGGCTGTAAGTTATGCGGTCTGCCTGTTGTATACAAATAGTATTAGTTATTGAAAGATAGGGATTTTCCACAAAGAGATGTTTTCCTTGGGAAGAAATTTTCCAAGGACAATTTCCCATGGAAGGTAGGGTGATATCCCGGCTTGATTTGAAAAAAGTCAGAAGTTAAATAAAAAAGTTTTCTAAACCGAAAGTAAGCAGCAGAATTAAAACATAAACCGAATAGGAATCATTCTGTATATGAGGGGGGCTGCTCCCTCCTCCCCATTTGCTCTTTACCCTGAAGTTTGACTTTTTGTCAAAATTCGTTAAATTCTATCACTAATGTAATGACAAGGTGAAAACCCTATTAGACGCCCTTTAATGATGTCACTGTAAATCACACTTTCCAGCAATAGTATGATGCTGTAGTCACCAGTTAGAGTGCCATCTCATCAGGCGTGTATGAAACCCATTTGTCATGCCTTGTTGTATATTTCCTTGTCAACTAATGATTCCAATGAATTGACACTAGGAGCAAAAACTGTAACCTGGTTCAATAAGTTTTGTAAATTCACCACTTGCTTAGAAAATAATTTGCTATATAGCATTGTGTTGGAATGTTTCTTGAAAAGTTTTATCTACTCTTGTTTTTGAAAAATAATCCATGGTTGTGATAGACTTTCATAGAATATCATAATCATATCCCCTCTACTGCAGCAATAAGTCAGTGTTAGAATTTCAAGCTTGGAGGGGAAAGGATGTTAGAGAGACCTTTGATGCAATTTGTTGTATGCCTCATAACTGATTCTAAACTATCCTGATCAGATTTGTCAATTTGGTTGGTAATGCACATACCTAACCACAGTACTCTTGGAATCTTTTTAAAGGTTGCGATTTTTCTATGGCAATAGCGTTGAGGTATTAGTTATAAAAATTGAGGGAAGGGTGATTCAACTAAATCTTAGAATGGTACTTATGTGTTATAGCAACCACACTGTTGTTCTTGATCTGAGTAAAACTGGTTTCTCTGTCTGCATTTGGAGATAATTAGCTTAGTTTCATTGAGATAAAGTACTATGCAGGTATATCATATTGCGCTACCTGAGTAAAGAACAATGTTGGCACAATGTATTATTTTTTTTCCATACCAGGGTACTTCGTATCAAATGAGTTGTTGTAGAAACTTCGAAAAGGGCTCATTCGATTGGAAATTGGAATGGCTAGGGCCCTTTTTAATAGTCCAAAGCGATTGGAAGGCAACTAACACCCTTTCCATGCCCAACATTTCCCGAAACAAACCCAATCAAAATTTTGAGACAGCCATTTTGTTCAACGTAGTTGAAAGTTCTGGAAATTAGGTCTTTGAGGATAATCACCCCCTCAGAGCCCTCAGGGCAAGGGTTACAAGTTATACCCTGGAGGCATATAAGGTTTTTATTGAAAGCTTTGTTGTAGAAACTTGAGAAATGGTGCATTCGATTGGAAATTCAAAGGGCTAGTGCCCTTTTTAATAGTCAAAAGTGATTGGATGGCAACTAACTCCCCTCTCACGCCCATCTTTTCCCCAAAAACATCCAATAAAAATTTTTAGATAGCCATTTTGTTGAACATAGTAGAAAGTTTTGGAAGTTAGGTCTTTAAGGATGACAACCCCCACAGCCCTCAGGGCAAGGGTTGTGAGTTATGCCCTGGGGGCATATAATATTTTTATAGAAAGTGTTGTCGTAGAAACTTCAAAAAGGGCTTATTTGATTGGAAATTCAAATGGCTAGTGCCCTTTTTAATAGTCCACAGTAATTGGAGGGCAACTAATCCCCCTCTCACACCCACCATTTCCCCAAACACATACAATCAAAATTTTGAGATAGCCCTCTTGCAATATTCTAGAACCACTGGGTTGATAAAATCACAAAAACAAATAAAAATGCACGTGTGATCTTTCTTATGGTCAAAAATATAAAATTCCACATTTTTGCAGATAGAAGCTTGAAACCTCTATAGTTGGGTTCTGTGATATGCTCAATTGGATGGTGTGAATTTCATTAATAATCTTTGACTTTTAGGGCGTGTTTCCCCCTTTTTCAAAAATCAGGCAAATTTTCTGAGGCTTGAAGGCTTTGATGGGTAAAACTAAACTTAATTAAGTTATGTATTTGGAATCAGCATAATAAGCCAAATTCTTTTGATACACATATTGATGTCAAAATTCTGTTTTTTTAGTTTTAATTACTATTGAACCATGTAGCTCCTCACTTACAGTTTGTTACCATGAACTGTTTGAAAAGAAGGCATATTTGATCCTGGGTCTCAAAAGAGGCTAAGGGTAAAAAGGTGAAACTTTAAGGAAATGTTGAGAGGGATGCAAATACAATGAAAACACACTATATGGACGTCTTTGATCTGACTATTGTTTAGGTTAACAGGGGTTTCTTCCATCCCAGCTGTTTGCATGGTTTTTATCTAGCAAAAAAAAACACATGCAAACAACTGGGATGGGACAAACCCCTGTGACCCTAAATGGTAGTCAGATTGAAGATGGCCAGTTGTTCAAATACCTTGGCTCAATGGTAAACAATACTGGTAAATCTTCAGAAGAGATCCAGAGCTGCATATTGTCAGCCTGGAATGTCTTCCTTCAACTATGGAAGGTTCTCTGGATGCAAATTAAAATTTAAACACAGACAAGTGTATGAAGCTATGGTGAAGCTCTCTGTTCCCCTCTATGGTTGTGAGACATGGTCACTGAAAGCAGTCAAAGCATTGGTCTTGAATGCCTTCTACCACAAATGCCTGCATTATATCCTGGGCATCTGCCTCTCAGATAGAATCTCAAACAACAAAGTCAGGAGAAGATGTGGGAATTGCCTTCTTCTCTCTGATATTGTTCAGCAGAGGAGACTGAGATGGTTTGGCTACACAAAGCACAGACCAGATGACCAAATAAGCAAAAGATGCCTCAAATGTCAACTACCACTATTAGCATGGAAGAAGAGAACAGGAGGCCAAAAAAAACAAGGCTTGTGTTAGTGAAGTCTGATCTGGAGCCAATCAGAGAGTTCAGAAAATACAGCCATCATTGAGATCAACAGTGGCTGGAGATTGTAGAGCCTGCCACCCTTGAGCAAAACCTCTGGAAAAAGACATGTTGTTGTTTTCTGGGTGCCATGATGAGCCTGGATACAGCTTGTACATGCAACAAGTACAAGTAAGTAAGTACACTATGTACTTTCTGGTTGTCAAGGGAGAATGACAGCAACATCAAAGGAATTGTCAAGGGTATTACATTGAAACTTTCTTGGTATTTTGAAGGGGAGTTGGAGAGGGAGTGGAGGGCAACCAGATCCCCCCCCCACAAGGGTGCCCGCAGAAAATTTTTCAGGTGGGCCAAACACCAAAATATGAGTGGTGGTTGGGTGACAGGGAATATATTTCAGGATTTTTTTTTTTTAGGAATGAAGTTTATTTGCAAATACTTTTAGGAAAAAACTCTCAAATAAAAAGAGCAATTAAATTGCCTGGGAAATGAAAAAAAAAATAAAGTAAATTTTAAACTGTAAGGATTTCTAGCAAAGGGATAAATTTGTTTAATCAATAATACAATTGCTTACTATGCATTTAATCTTAAAAGGAAATCAAACTCAAACCGATATTACAGAAAGATTGCTTAGGTAGGTTATAACAGATGTAGAATTGTCTTTATGCAATTTCCTACATCTTAGAATAGTTTACAGAAGCAGTAGAGATACTCTAAAATCATCTTGCCTGCATAGATACCAGGTTTTGATTTTGTAATGGCCATGTTAAATGTACCTCTTTCACAACAGGAAAATTTTCCCCCTCGAACTTAAGAACCCTATATATTCAGACATTAAAAACAAAAAATAGAATAGCGAAAGAAAGACATTTGAACTTACTATACAGCTGTCAAATTTAACCTCTTCCTTTTTATTTTCCTATTCAACTAAATAAAATGAACAGGTTCAAAAAAATTTTCGTCACAAGAGAATCTTATCCAATAGTTTGTGAAGAAAAAAAAGACTGGAAGTAAAAAGTGACTTGGACCAATAGTCACCAAAATTAATAATGGAATTGTCATGACAGTTGCAACACCGGCAGTATTGGCTTTTCATACTGATTCTAAACATTCAAAATTATTTCGGTTTATTGTAACCTACCCAGAACCAAAATTTTGACAAAATTTGCCTGATTTTTGGAACAAGGGACCCCCCCCCCCAAAAAAAAAAAAGAAAGTGAGCTTACTGAAAATCTCTTTATTAGATACATCATATTAGAGAACCCTAATGTAGAAGTTTCAAGCTCAAATCTTCTAAATGTGGAATTTTACATATTTTTTCTTCACAAGAAACATTGTCAGTGCATGTTGTTGTGCATTTGTTGTTGTTTTTTACCCAGGGGTGATTGTATCAAACTGAGGGTCCAAGATAGGCCTAATTGGGAGGGAGCTCATTCAAACCTAAATTTAAAGCTCTTTTTTAAGTGACCATACAGATTGGACCAGGAGAAAGTCTTGTTTTCTTGCTATGTTAGGGCAAAAAACTACAACTCTACCCGAAAGAGGATGAATTTGCGATAAATTTAAAATTATGAGAAGCTAGTTGATTTAAAAGTATGAATAATTATATTTTAGACTTTCTAGTTGTAAAAGAAGTAATGCCACGCGGGGGAGTGCTTGATTCAACCAAGTTCATTTGCTTTATTTGTAATGAAATTAGGCTATGTTTGGTGATCTGTAATTACGAATCGGCTATAATGAGGGGTGGAGAGTCATTGTTTAGGTGGAGGTAGGGTAGATTCATAAAAAGTACATTTTAATGGCCAAACTACTTACTCTTCACATGGCTTCAGATAAATGTTGAAAGAGGTAGGGGGGGGGGGTAGGAAGTAATTAAATTGTTTCTCTATACAGTAGAAATGTTACATTACCATTTCTACCTGCAGAGAGGTGGAAAAGGCAAGGGAGTTCATAATCAACCCCGCCATGAAATTTCTTTGGGATGGCAATTCCAGCAAGAACTTAGTTTTCAGCAATTTTAAATGGTGTTATTTTCTTTTTCTATATATATGAAGTATTTGAATGTATTTAAACATATATAAGTGCTGTAGTGTGATGGTGTGATGTAGATATATAAGATGTATTTATCGATAAGAAAATCCTATTGTAGAGGTTGTGATGGCTTCAGTTATGTAGAAGATCAAAATTCTCACAGAGTTTCCATCCATACAAACAATAATACTCCTTTTCTTCCAACCGAAATTCTTTTGTAGTAATATTAACAAGGACTTTTCACCGAAATTACTATTCATTGCCAATTTTTTAAGTATTTTCAAATTTTATCCAAAATTGAAATTGAAAACTTAAAGGTAGGATGTAAAATTACTGATTTACACATATTAAAATCAATTAACATGTGATTTAAGGGACAGGTACCTCAAATTATATCTTGGTTAGGCCTGGGTTTGATTTGTAAAACAATCAGAAATAAAAAAAAAAGAGCTTTTCAACTGAAAGCAAGAAACAATTTTGAAACATATCTGAAAAGATTATTCTTTATATGAAGCAGACTGTCTCCTCCCTAGATCCTTACTCTTTAGTGCAAAGTTTGGCTTTTTTTTCTAATTTTTTTTTAGAAACTTTACAATTGGAAAGATAAGATTTTTAAAAAGCACTAAAAATACTTTTCTTTAATGAACAATGTGTTGAGATGGGGGCAGTCCCCCTTATATACAAAGTAATTTATATTTGTTTTAAGTTTTAAACTTGCTCCTTAATTTAGTTGAAGACGCTTTTCTATTTGTTTAATTAGATTTCACGAAACTGTAAAGTTTTACAAATTTAGTGCTTTTGGTAATGCAGAAAAAAAAATCAATATATTGTAATGATCTCTGTTTGGATTTTGATGAGTAATCAAACAGTTCGTTAAAGGCTTATTATGATGATTCCAAATATATAAGTTTCACTAAGTTTAGTTTGACCTATCAAAAGCTACAAGCATGGGAAATATTGTCAGATTTTCTAAAAAAGGGGGAAAGACCACCTTGGAGTCATAAAATTTTAATGAAACTCAAACAATCAGATTCAGCAAATCAAAGAACCCTACTATAGAGATTTCAAGCTCATATCTTAAAAACGTGGAATTCTGTAATTTTTCCCAGAAGAAAGATCATGGATGCATGTTTATTTGTTTGTTTTCTTCCCAGGGGTGATCGTATTGACCCAGTGAGTTCTATACTGTCAAGAGAGGGCTCATTATAATTGAAATGAATTGTTCCCCTTTTAAGTGACCAAAATAATTGGAGGGCAACTAGGCCCCCCTCCCATGCCACCTTTTACCAAAATCGTCCAATCAAAATTTCAAGATAGGTTTTTTCTTCAGCTTAGTTGAAAGGCCCAATAACTATGTCTTTAGAAATAAAATGACCCCCTACAGCCCCAGGGAAAAAAATTTTTAAGTTATAAATTTACCCATTGTTTTATTTGTTATTGGGAACATGCAAACATTTTGGGTGGGGAGGAAAGGAAGAATTTTCTGCTTGGAGGATTTTATATGGGGACAATTTTCCATGGGGAGGGAAGTTTCCGGAGGTTGAACTTTTCAGGGGAAATTTTACACTTGGTGAATTTTCCTATATGAAATTTCTTTATGTCTTGCTTTTTCTTTACCAATCAAATTTTAGGTGTGTAGATGTTAAGGGTAATTGTCTGGGGTAAATTTTTGCCAGGAGTGAGTTGTCAAGAGGATATTTCTATGGGGACGGGGATTTTTCCATGGAGGGCAAGCCAGGTATCCTGGCGTTATTGAAAAAACGATCAGAAATCATAGGCAGAGTGCTAGTGCTGACTAAGTAAAGAACAATGTGGGCACAATCTGTTGTTTTTTTTTCTCCATACCTGGGCACTTCGTATCAAAGGAGTTGTCATAGAAACTTCGAAAAGGGCACATTCGATTGGAACTTGGAATGGCTAGTGCCCTTTTTAATAGTTGAAAGTGATTGGAGGGCAACTAGCCCCCCTCCCCCCATGCCCATCATTCTCCCAAACACATCCGATTAAAATTTTAAGATAGCCATTTTGTTCAGCATAGTTGATTTCCAGATAGAAAATATGTTTTTGAGGAGGACACTCCCCCACAACCATCAGGGAAGGGTTTTAAGTTATGCCCTGAAGGCATATAAGAACAATGTTGGCACAATGTACTACTTATTATTTTTTCCTTTCGATCAGGGCACTTCATATGGAAGGGGTTGTTGTAGAAACTTCAAAAGGGGCTCATTCAATTGGAAATTGAGAGTTCTAGTACCCTTTTTAATAGTCGAAAGTGATTAGAGGGCAACTAGCCCCCCTCCCCACGCCCATCATTCCCCAAAACACATCCAATCAAAATTTTGAGATAGATATTTTGTTCAGCATAGTTGATTTCAGGATAGAAAATATGTTTTTGAGGAGAATATGCCCTTTTTAATAGTCGAAAGTGATTGGAAGGCTTGACATTTTTATAGTAAAGATTGAAGTGGGTATAATGTATTATTTTTTGTTGTTGTTTAGACCAGGGCACTTCGTATCAAAGGAGTTGTTGTGGGAAATTTGAAAAGGGCTCATTCGATTGAAAGTAGAAAGGGCTGATGCCTTTTTTAATAGTCGAAAGTGATTGGAGGGCAACTAACCCCCTCCCACGCCCACCCTCCCATTTGCTTTGTTTAAAAACTAAATGTTGCCTTAAGATTAAATCAAAATGCACTGTGATAAAGCTAATTCCCAATAAGGCATCTCAGCAGTATCCCAAGAACGACTGAGTGTATTATGTTCAAACTTGCGGGGCTACTTCTGCTCTTAAAATTTAACCAAATCAAAAAAGCGTAAGTGTATCCAAGCTATCAAAGAAAGTTTTTTTTGCAAATGGTATCAAGTTTTCCATTTCAGATCACCTAGAGGAGGTATGAAACTAAATTAAACAGTACTATTTGCGTCCAGATTTTTAAAAAGGTGTATGTAGCTAAAATTGCTGAAAATTTTTCTCCAGCACACACATAGAAGGCCAAACTATAAAGTCTTCAAAAACGAAAAGATTTAAAGTATTATTTTCTTTTTCCCTGAAAATACTATGTCAATATAAAACGAACAGAAATTAATTAAAAAAACTGTTTCCACAAAATAAATTTTTCAAAGAAAAGTAAAGAACTCCATTAAACAAAAAATGATGAAAAATAAAATCAAATAATCTACCAAACGTGAAACTACCACAAATCAGCATCGATAAATAAATGAAACCCAAAACGGACAGAAATTACAATAATTAACCGAGTCAAACTCAAAACGAGCAGAAATTAACATAATTTGGGTGCAAAACCCTATGCCTTCCCAAAGCCAGAACAAAATTTCCACTTTACTGAAAAATATAAATGTTTTACTTTTATCAGTTTAATAAATACAACAATATTAACATCTTGATTACTAAATATCACTTTATGTATATTAAACTGACAATGCACATTCATTTGTATTTTTTCAGTAAAGTGCAAATTTTGTTCTGGCCTTTGGAAGGCATAGAGGTTTTGCACCCAACTTATGTTAATTTCTGCTCGTTTTGAGTTTGACTTGGTTATTTATTGTAATTTCTGTTTGTTTTGGGTTTCATTTATTTATTGATGCTGATTTGTGCCCACATTGTTCTTTACGTTTTTCTTAATTGAAAGCGGGGATACCAAAAAGATAATTATTTTTTTGTTTAAAGTGGAGATGGAAGAAAATGATATCAAATTCCCTGGGAAACCATTGAACAATTTTGATAGACCTAAGGCCCCCCAATGGGATTTGTTCATTGTCTTGGGTATTTTGAAATTTCTCCAAGGCTACTGGCCTAATTTTGCTTTTTATAAATGTTTTACTTTTATAACTATAATAAATCAAATAATATTCAGATTTTGATTACTAAATATCAGTATATGTATATTAAATTGATAATGCGCATTCATTTGTTTATTTTTCAGCAAAGTACAAATTATGTTCTGGTCTTGAGAAGGCATAGGGGTTTTGATCCCAACTTATGTTATTAAAAAATTAAAATTAAAAAAACTTTTTCCACAAAATAAGTTTTTCAAAGAAAAGTAAAGAACTCCATTAAACAAAAAATGAGCAAAAAAAAAAATCTACCAAAAGTGAAACTACCACAAATCATAACCTTAAATTGCAGCTTGGAGCAAAATTAAGGATTTTCATCCTTGTAATGCTCTTTTATGAATTCAATGGGTTGTTTGCTAAATTTTGGTTGAGGACTCAACAGCTTCCCAGTTGTACAGGAACTCTTGCTTTAGCCATTCTTTGTCTAGATTTTTCTTGAATGCACCTGTTGAATAAGCAGCCACTGTATTTTCAGAGAGTAGATTCCACAAGTTCATTACTCATTGGGTGAAAAAATGCCTTCTTTCTTGGACTAAGGAGTGTTGCTTGAAGATCTTTTTGGAATGACCTCTAGTCAAGGAATGTTCTGGGGGGAAGGGTAAGGAGATGAGGGAGAACATTTTTGGAAATAATTTTGTGGGTCATTATCATGTCACCACATTTCCTCCTGTATGCAAGAGTAGGAAGTTTCAAGTGCCGTATATGCTCTTTGTATGACATTTGTTTGAGGCCTTTGACCATTTGGTTGCTCTTCTTTGTACTCTTTCTAGTATCACTTTGTCCTTCTTGAAATAGGGTGATGCCAGGGACATTCCAACCTCTAGGTGCAGCCAAACTAGTGCCTTGTAGAGCTTCATAAACATGCTTGGGTGTCTGCTAGAGATAGTTCTTTTGATCATTCTGAGATATTGGAGGGCAGACAATGATACAGATTTTGCATGGGTGCTGAACTTTAGTTGACATTCAACAATGACTCCAATATCTCTTTCTTCAGAGACTGCAGAAAGGGGGTTACCTTGGATATGGTATTGCTGATGCATGTTATGATTACCAATCATAACACACATCAACCTCTGCCAGTCAGAGGTTGTGGCTGCTTTACCAACAAGTTTTGAATCCTCAGCATAAAGAGTGAGGAGGTTTGAGAGGAGATTGAGTGCACCATTTATATATAAGTTAAAGAGACTTGGCCCAAGAATGGTCCCCTGGGGAACACTGCTTAAAACAGCTGTAGACAAAAAGCATTGAGGGACACCTTGAGAGTTGTGAACTCTTGCAACTTGTGTTCTTTTTGAAAGGAAACTCTGTAGCCTATCCATTGGACAAAAACATCATCAACAAACAAACAAACAAAGCAAACAAACAAAACACACAAAACAAACAAAACAAACAAACAAACAAAAAGCAAAACAATTTGGAATTTTTAAGACAATGAAACTTGCTCAAACCTCAAATGAATATTTTAGCCCTAGCCTATATCCAAGGGCTATCCTCAGCAAAATGTATATAAATAAAATAAAGCTTAAAGTAAAATGTGATTTTAAATTAAAATTAAAACAGTCTAAGTGTCTTTGCTTCAACAAAGGTCAAACACTAATTGAAATTAGTTGAAGCAAGTATTCTGGGACTGTTTTAGTTCCAAAGGTTGCATTTTACTTTGTCATTTTCTTCTTGTATGGAGACAGGTTTTCAATAAACAATCAATCAAAAGCATTATATCAATGCAAAAGAATTGAAATTGGTTGGATACATACATTATCTTAAAATGTGGATGATAATAGAAGAAAAAAGGATCATCTGATTAATAGAAATATACTGCATGTTATAGCCTAGAGTATAAATTTGATTGTTTTCTTTAGTTTTGTGTAGCCTATACTCTTGGCCTAGGCTATGTCTAGAATGGGAAGTGGGGTTTGGTAAGCATTGTTAGAGTACCAAACAAAACACGTGTAAAAACAACTTTCAAAATGAAACAAGAGATTTTCAAAAATTCTAGTCTACCCTACAAATCTATGAAACAAAAAAGAAGGTAGTCTAGGCCTATGGTGTTCAAATTCAAGGCAAGAATCAAAATACCATAATCGAAAAAATTACCATTTATTGCACTTTATGAGAACTTGCAGCTCTTCAAACTTTTTTTGAGTATGTACAAGATCAGAGTCAACGAAAGACTTAATTAATTCATTTCTGGACATTTTTCAGAATTCAGGCTAAGATCATTCAAAATCGCGCGGTAACTACAGAGCGTCATCTGTAAAAATAAAGAATAAAATTGCTTAGATCCCGCTTATATTTCACTCTCAGTAAATCCTGAGTAGAAGTTCAATAAAGAGAAAAGTGTCTGGTAGAATCAAGGAGACGCAAGGTGGGCAGCAGTGTTACGATGGATGGTACAATTGTAACAGATTCAATACATTTTCCTCCGACCTATATATCTGTAGAGCATTTTCTTTAAGTCGGAAATTCTTTACAATTTTGACGAACTGGAATGAAGTCAGTACGTTTGCGGCAAAATTCAGTGATTTTTTTTATGGCCAGGATTAGGACTCTCACGATTCATTGTTGTAAGAATACTAAAGCCTCACAGCTTCTCTCTCTCTTCTTTCGTGATCTGAAGGGAGTCTATGGTCCTTGTACAAACATTCCTTTTCAACTATTCGTTTCATTTATATTGACATCAAATTTAAAACTCTAAAAACAAAGTCATTCAATTCCATTATTGAGGTAAACCTATTGATGTATACTTCAGATTTAACCCATTGGTAATACTCAAATACATAGTGGTATACTCTGCTAGTTCTTTATATGTCGCTTCTGATCAGGCTAGGAACATTTTATGTGTAAGTTAGACCTATAGAGATGGGGAATAATTACAACTATGGTTATCCAACCTTTAACAGTTTATTTTTAATAAATTTTTATTCAGGAAGATTTGTGGAAAATATTTACGTTTACATAATTCAGCTACTATGAAAGTAATTACATCACTTGATGTCTTTTCTTATGCTCTTCTCAAATTCAGCCATTACTTCTGGGGAAATTACATTTTGAGCCAGGAGGACATGTAGTCCAAAACAAAGATTCATGCACTATTTTTTCAAACTACCGTGACACTGGGGGACGACATTCGCCACCCTGAGATATTACTGTTCGAGGGGAGATGAACGTGTTGCGTGAAGCGCAACACGTGCTAAAAATTTAGGGGTCTGGCACATTTTCTTCCGTAAAGTTTACTTTTAGAGCTTCGTCTGGTACTAATCAAAATTTTAACATCACAACATTGGGGGGAGGCCTCCCTCCCAGGAGACCATTAAATACCAATACAAAAGTGTTCTATTGTGATGAGCAGAGACTCGGGACAGACGAATGACACTATTTACCAAGCAGTCGACTCTGGTCGATGCCAATTCACCTTTGCTATATTTTAGAAGTTCGGTCCGAGCTTTTCAGGCTGGCAATGACTATCAGCGAACTTATCAGTTGTTGATACGACTCTTATTCTCCCAGTGACATCTCTGGTGAAAGACAGATCGTTAAGAACCATGAATCATGTAAAACCATATTTCAGCATGGGTTATGGTGACGAAAGGCTTAACCATCTATTTGTCATAGCCTGAAAGACGAAGTGAAATACTACATTGAAGACGAGGCTATTGACCATTTTGCTGCATAAGTGAAGAGTTGTTCTACCCAGTTTAGTTTCCTTACCCTCTTATAAGTGCACTTATCTTTTTTGGTTCTAGTTTGTAGAAATAGAGTTTCACGGCAATTCAAAAAACCTGAATTTTATTTTATATATAGCACTGATTAGTTACAAATATATTACATAATTATATATGTATATGTATATATATTTACCATAACAAATATATTAAATAATTGTAAAAAGATGGCAGTGGAAGTGGCTATTTATTTTTTTTTGTGAAAGATTAGTTTTTTATTCAGATCATGTTTAGAAGTAAAAATTATCTTGAGCCCAATTCCGTATCATTTTTAAAATAAGCTCTAAATATTTTTAATGATATAAATAATAAAATAATAATAAAAAGCAGTCATCATCGTTGTCAATCATACTTGTCATGGCAATTATAAAAAGTCCATCTAAGAAAAAGGTCGCAACTCAGAAAAAAAAACAATAGAGAAAAAAGGAAAATGAGAAATTTCTTATGTTTAAATATTAAAATAAAATGAGCTGAGTTTAGCTCCTTTTTTTAGCGATAGCGACTAATCTGTAAATTTTTGTGACAAACATGAATTGTGATATTTTTACTAATGTCGAAAGGAAAGCTATATATATTGAAAAGAAAATATGTTATCAGCTCCTTTTTTTACCGATAGCGACTAATCTGTTAATTTTTGTGACAAACATGAATTGTGATATTTTTACTAATGTCGAAAGGAAAGCTATATATATTGAAAAGAAAATATGTTATCAGCTCCTTTTTTTACCGATAGCGACTAATCTGTTAATTTTTGTGACAAACATGAATTGTGATATTTTTACTAATGTCGAAAGGAAAGCTATATATATTGAAAAGAAAATATGTTATCAGCTCCTTTTTTACCGATAGCGACTAATCTGTTAATTTTTGTGACAAACATGAATTGTGATATTTTTACTAATGTCGAAAGGAAAGCTATATATATTGAAAAGAAAATATGTTATCAGCTCCTTTTTTTACCGATAGCGACTAATCTGTTAATTTTTGTGACAAACATGAATTGTGATATTTTTACTAATGTCGAAAGGAAAGCTATATATATTGAAAAGAAAATATGTTATCAGCTCCTTTTTTTACCGATAGCGACTAATCTGTTAATTTTTGTGACAAACATGAATTGTGATATTTTTACTAATGTCGAAAGGAAAGCTATATATATTGAAAAGAAAATATGTTATCAGCTCCTTTTTTTACCGATAGGGACTAATCTGTTAATTTTTGTGACAAACATGAATTGTGATATTTTTACTAATGTCGAAAGGAAAGCTATATATATTGAAAAGAAAATATGTTATCAGCTCCTTTTTTTACCGATAGCGACTAATCTGTTAATTTTTGTGACAAACATGAATTGTGATATTTTTACTAATGTCGAAAGGAAAGCTATATATATTGAAAAGAAAATATGTTATCAGCTCCTTTTTTTACCGATAGCGACTAATCTGTTAATTTTTGTGACAAACATGAATTGTGATATTTTTACTAATGTCGAAAGGAAAGCTATATATATTGAAAAGAAAATATGTTAGCTACATTGCCAGTATTATTACTTGCTGAATCCATTCATCCTAATACTTTAAAATTAGTAAATGGGGCGTAACAAATTGTGTCGTTCTTTGTTCAAGGAACACTAGATTTATGGAACACACAATTTATGGAAAAAAATTTACTCATATTTCACGTCTTATTACTTTTGTACGACAAAGCTAAGAAAAAACAGTCAAACTGCTATTTATTTTGTTATCACAAAGGTTGTGCTAATAAAATGATAGTCTTATTAGAAAAGTAAAAATTGAAATGAAAGCTTATTTATAAAAAGACAGTAGTGAAAAAAGCTTAACCTGACATCCAGGGTAATTTTTCAGCACAATTTGTATTTCGAACTAGGAGAAGTGGAGCAAACAAAATGGAAAGTCTGATAAATGATTATTTTAATGCCTTGCATTTATCTTTTGTTAAAATAAACATTCACCAAGACGCGCTATAGAATGTTTTATTCGTAAAACGTTTTGTGTATCACCATTACTTTCAAAACTAGGTGTCGACATCGATTCTGCTCCAAAACAGTGATAAAACATTTTTACAAATAATATTTCAATTTTGTGATGAAACTTATTATAACAATTAATTATATTTAAGGGTAACTGATTTAGACAAATATATTCATGTTACCGTGAATATCCGAAATCTGGTTAATTTTGATATTCACCGTCGGATGTCCAAAATTCCTTTTCTCCTGCTTTGATTCAATTAGCTTTGCGATTTACCTTTTTCAGTCTTATGCAAGCTGTGATAGTAAAAGTTAAATTTAGGTTACGTTAGATTATGTTGATTCAGATTAGGTTAAATTTGGTTGTAATACCCGAAATCGGATAAAAACCTAACCTAACCAAATCGAACCTAACCTAACATATCATCACCAAACTTTGCATTAAACTGAAAAAGTTGATTGGCAACGCTGACTAAATCCATAGAGAAAAAAATAAGTCCGACATTCACCGGTCAATGTCGATGTTCACCAATTTCGGACATTCACGGTAACAAATATATATATATATATATATATATATATATATATATATATATATATATATATATATATATATATATATATATATATATATATATATATATATATATATATATATATATATATATATATATATATATATATATATATATATATATATATATATATATATATATATATATATATATATATATATATATATATATATATATATATATATATATATATATATATATATATATATATATATATATATATGTATATATATATATATATATATATATATATATATATATATATATATATATATATATATATATATATATATATATATATATATATATGTATATATATGTGTGTGTGTGTGTGTGTGTGTGTGTGTGTGTGTGTGTGTGTGTGTGTGTGTGTGTGTGTGTGTGTGTGTGTGTGTGTGTGTGTGTGTGTGTGTGTGTGTGTGTGTGTGTGTGTGTGTGTGTGTGTGTGTGTGTGTGTGTGTGTGTGTGTGTGTGTGTGTGTGTGTGTGTGTGTGTGTGTGTGTGTGTGTGTGTGTGTGTGTGTGTGTGTGTGTGTGTGTGTGTGTGTGTGTGTGTGTGTGTGTGTGTGTGTGTGTGTGTGTGTGTGTGTGTGTGTGTATGTAAGAATCTGTTTAAGAATAATTAGATATATTTAAAGACATGAAACCTTAAATGTGTCTGGGATTAATTTTTCAAAAATACTGACTTTTTTCGTTGTTTCGGCGTTTTAGTGGAAAACTAACAAAGAAATAAAAGTTAATGTAGTACTTTATTTCCCAAAAAACTCATATTATAAACATATCTATTTAAGTTCTAAATTGTTCAATGTGCTTGTTATATTTAATTAAGAAGTCAATTTTAGGCTAAGAAAGGCTTCAAATAGAAATCCCACAGCTGCCAAAGAAAGTCCACCGAGCAAGGCTATAAAAGCACTTTGTATGTCGTCTAGTTCAATTGTCACATACCCATCTTTATTGTCTGGATTTATTCTCATAGGTGGGCGTTGAAGACTGTTCCACCAATACCGAACTAGACCTTGCTGACGCAATCTAATGGCAGTTTCAGTAAAAGCCCATTTTAGAAGTGACTTTTTGGGTTGGTATGAAGTTATGTGAACTGTAGTTAAGCATTCTTTTGCATATCGAAGCTTTGGCTGATTATACCCATCAAGAAATTCATTCCTAACCATATAGGATCCTCTATTCCTGCTCTGTATGAATGCAGCCTTCCTACATATAACTTTTAAAGCTGAATCTGTAATGTTGTTGTTATACTCTGCACGTTCAAAAACGTGACGTATGTGTTTGTCAGCTGAGTCATTGTAGCCTTTATATAAGCCACGAAAGCCGTTTAGATAGAATTTCAAGCCACTCTTATCAAGATCAGCAAATGTGTCAATTGGAGGTGATTCAGAAGGCTCTGAAAGGTATGATATCAAGCTAGCTTTATAGCTAGTTGCTATAAAGAAGCAGGTGACCCAGAGAGCAATGAGGACCATTCGAACCGAATTTGTTGACCTATAGTCTTGGCTTGGCATACCAACTATTGCACTGTAGCTACGGAACATTGACATTGACAAAGAATTAAGCTCTCCAGGGTTTCTTCCAATCGCAATCTTGTATATTAAAGCACAGAAGAAAAACAGCAGCCCAGAACTAATCACTAAGAGTGCTGTAGCAGCCCAAGTCTCTGTAGTGAATGGCTGTATTATTACAAGAATTCTAGGAAGTTGTTTTACAGTAGGAACAACAAGGCCCATACAGTCATCAACATGAGGGTAGTTGGGCTGCATTATACTGACATATGATTCTACTAGGAAAAAATTTGCAAACCCTATATCCTTTTCTTCTCGAATGAGCTCACCAGTGAGTCCACTAAACTTCCGAGAGTCATTCACTTCAACACCCCACTTTTCTCCTTTTGGAGGTTCGCTAATATCAATCTTCATACCTAAAGAATGGGCATAAGCGTTCATAGTTTCCACATCTGGTCCGGAGTATATACCATTTTCACTTTTAAAAATGTTTGGCGGAAGTTCAAATGTTCCAGCTCTTAGTTTTGAGCCAGAAAGAGTTTTAAGCGGGTTTTTGTCTCGATCTGCTTTTGTATATATAGGGTTGAATTTTCCCTTTCCTTGGAGATCAATCTTCATGTGCTTCCAACCTATTACTTTCTTCTGAAGATCTGCGTTAATCACAATTACATTTCTTATGGGGAAGATAATAGTTTTAATTTTGGGTAAAAGGTTTGCATCTCCAAAGACAAAAAGCTTTGACTCAGAATGATATAGTGAAATATTCTTTAGTATTTCAATTTTCTCGGTTCGATTTTCTATTGCTACAAAAACAGCGTTGCAATCACTTTGAAATGTTTTTTCGTCATAAGACGTGCTGATTAATGCTATGCTTTTAATAAACTTCACAATTTTAGTGGGATTCCCAATACAATGAGTGCATGGTTCGAGTTCCAGCATAAAGTTCACACGTTCTGCCAAAGATTTTATTCTTGGGGAGTCGTATGCACCAACTGTGACCAACCAAACCCAAAGGATTGTTTTCATCTTCCTCACCTTAAATAATCAATAAGGTACTAAGTCTCTTTTCTAAGTCATTTTGAGTTATATACCTATAGTCATAAACCATAAATATTTTAAAACGCATTAAAGCAAACAGTTCTTTCCAGGTGTCCGTTTAAAAATTCTCTCACATTTCCACTTATGTGGCTGTCACGTGATATCAAAACTTTAATGGGATGATACCTTTGCATGAAAGGAGAATCATTTGTTTATTTTTATATGAGGATGCTTCACAGGGATATCTTAAGTCTATCCAAGCACGTACAGAGGAATTTATTTCATGGGGAGGGAGGATGGTAGCCCCCTGAGTTTACCATTTTGACTAAAGAGAATACAAGAAATGTACTAAGAGCTAGTATTTTAAACTCATCTTTCTATGCAAATGTGAAAATAGAGATTGTTATTGTTATGCAGACTAGGAAAGATCATTGTATGGACCTGAGGCATAACTTACCGAGGATATACTTGAATTGAATGGGAAATATTCAGAAAATTACAAGAAAAAACTGAGAAATGGGATCAGAATTAATAGAAGATACGAAATTATTTATGAGCATATCTAATACCAGAAAAAATTCATTATTTAGCTGTGAAGTACATGATTGATTTTTCGTAGCAATTTATTATACTTAAAAATTTTTAAGCCATAAATCTTATCATCAGGATAATAACGTCAGTTTTTTGGGGGAGTGTTTTTTACAAGAAAAACTTTACAAAACGCATCAAAAATTTGTTTATATACCTTTTTGTCAATTTTTTTAGGAGTAGGAAAAAATTTCAGGGTGGTGTTTCAAAACTAGTACCCCCCCTCGATACGGCCTCAATAGTTGTGCATCTGTTGAAACATGTTATAGGTATATAGCTATCACACCCATAGGTTTATCCTAGCAGTGACAGTCCTAGGCCAGGGCAGGAGAGCAGTTGCCTCCCACTTTTTCTGACATCTGCCGTTAAATTTCATTTATTTTATATTTTTATTTTTATAACACCTATATTACATTGGTAATAAACACTATAACGTAGGCATTATTTAATTACAGATCCGATTATTAATAATAGGTAAAAATAACTCGTAGCAATTGATCATATTCAGCAGTCCCTTCAAAGTTATCGTGGAAAAAATCGCAAGGCCAATTTAGAGTGGATAAGGTTTGGAAGCTATGTGACCAAACAATCCTTACGCTAAAGTATTTTAGAACTTTCAAAAAATCTTCTTATCATAGGCAGCGCAAAAGCGCTGCCTAATTGAAGAGCGATGTGGGCATAATGTATTGTTTATTTTATTTTATTTTAGACCAGGGTGTATGAGCAGAAATAAAGTTAAATAATTTTCCAAGCGAAAAACTACCAAAATATACTATTAATAAATAAATGGAACTCAAAACGAACATAAATTATAATTAGTAGCCGAGTCAAACTCAAAACGAGCAAAAATTAACATGAGTAAGGCTGATAACCCCCATGTCTTCTCAAGACCAGAACACAATTTGCACCTTACTGAAATCACAGCACGTTTTAAATTTTTTCACCTTTTTTACTTTCTTAAATAAAGAATTATCAAAACTTTAAGGAATGAACATCAGTATGTCAATTAGACTGACAATCCACGGTGATTTATTTTTTTTGTTTCAGTAAAGCGCAAATTACGTTCTGGTTTTGAGAAGGCATGGGGTTTATCAGCCCTACTTATTTAAATTTTTGCTCGTTTTGAGTTTGACTCTGCTATTTATTGTAATTTCTGTTCGTTTTGATTTTTATTAATTTATTGACATTGATTTGTGGTAGTGTTACGCTTGAGAGATTGTTCGACTTTAGTTCTGATCATTCTTGGCTTAATGGAGCTGTTTACTTTTCTTTGAAAAACTTATTTGGCGGAAAGTGTTTAAATTATTTCTAAGTAAACGGCCCTTTAGTTTCAGGAGTCGGTTTTAAAGAATTGGGACAAAAAGTCAATTTTTAGCGTAAAAACCGAGGTGTTGAGGATGGAGCAATCCCCTCGCTTGCGAAATAATTTCTTTTGGTTTTAAGTTTCAATATTTTTCCTTAATTTCAGCTGAAAAAACTATTATTTTTTTAAAGAATTTAATTTCTGATCGTTTTTCAAATAATGCCGGGAAATCTAGATTCTTTCCATTGAAAATTCCCTACACAGCAGAAAGTTCCTCAAAAAATATTCTTCCCATATAAAATACCCTCATCCCCCCAGGGGAATTCCCGTCCCCTCGACAATTCCATTCTCACTAACAATCCCCAAGGAAAATTCCTTGTGGACGTTTCCGCCTTAAAATTCTCCTTAGCATACTATCATTTGAAAAGGCTTTAATGTCTGATTTTTCTTCAAATCCTAGCGGAAATTATTCCTCCGTGGAAGATTTTCCACCGAAAATCCCCTACTCCCAATGGAAATTTGTTGCTCCCGCAGAAAATTATCACGTGGAAAATTTTTCCCATGGAAAATTACCACCGAGAAAAAATTACCCTTGAGGAAAAATTTTCCAGATGATTCCAACGCCGCTGAAAATTACCCCATAACATTTCCACATGTCAAATTTAGTTTGCAAGGACAAATTCAGACAAATAAAAGGATTTCATATAAGAATTCTAGAAAATTCCCCTACTATAAGATTTCCCCTGGAAAGCTCACCCCCGGATACTTTCATTCCAGGAAAAATTTTCACTGTGAAAAATCCTCCCCCCCCCCAAACCGAAATTCGGCTTAAAATATCTATATACTTCCTAATAAAAAATACTATACGTAAACAATGGGTAAATTTTGAAGCTTGCAGCCCTTTTCCCAGGGCCTGTGGGGGATTATTTTATCTCTAAAGGCATAGTTATTGATTTTCAATTACGCTGTACAAAATGGCTACCTCAAATTTTTATCGGAGGACTTTGAGGAAAAAGGGACGTGGGAGGGGACTAGCCTCCATCCAATCTTTTTGGTCACTAAAAAGATCCCTAGAACTTTTGATTTCCGATCAAATAAGCCCTCTTCCGATCCTTTAAGATAACTGGTTCTATTCAAACATCCCTGGGGGAAAAGAAATAAAGACAAATCCTTGATATTTCTTCTGGCAAAAAGTGCCAAATTCTACATCCTTGTGTGTAGTAACTTGAAATCTTTACAGTAGTTCTCTGATGTGATGAGTCTGATGGTGTGTTTTTATTAAGATTGCTTCATGTTTTGGGGGTGTTTTCACCTTTTTCAAAAATTGTTCAAATTTTCTCAGTCTCGTAAAGTTTGATGGGTAGCATTAAAGTTAATGAAATTTTTTGTTTTGAATCACCATAAAAATTTGATTCTTTTTACGTATCTATAGTTATCAAAATTATGTTTTTATAGTTTGTTACTATTGAGCTTTGTCACTCCTTAATAACAGTGCTTTATCACAAACTGTTTGATAGTAACAGTTTCAGAATACCATTAAAAATTGTAAGAAGAATTTGTGATGAGATGTATAATAGCTCTCTGGCGAATAAGAGGCCGGTGTTACCGGAAAGTAGGGTTTCCACCCGGTAAAAAAAAATCACTAGATTTGAGGGATTTTTTAGTTAGTTTATTGAGTTTATTCAGTAATCTAGTGATTTATATGCTGATTTAGTTTTTTTTTTTGTTTAGGGAAGATAAAATATTACTAGAAATAGTCATAAATCACTAGGGGTGACAACCCTGCTAGTAACAAACTGCAACAACAAATTAGATTTGGGTAAATGACAATCAAAGCTGGCCGGGTATTTAGAGCATGTTAAAAACTCTTAGGAAATTAGGAATTAGTTCGTGAAAACACTGAATTTTAACTAAGTTGGGGTATCAGGACTTTAAAAACAGCAATAAAGTGGTTGGTCCACTTTAAAATCCAATTCTCTATACTTCATATTTTTTCAGTAACATTAAAACTTCAAAAATTTATATTCTAAAATAAATTAAAAATCAAAAGTTGTTTATGTTCCGATAAAATCCTCATCATAAAAATACAGTACAAAATATATAATAAAAGCTACAGTACAAAAATATAATAAAAACGAAAAAGGCAGTATTTGTCATCGGTTTTTTGAAATATCCAATGTTGTCTGTCTTTAGAAGATCAAACTTTTCCTAAGTAATAAAGGGTTGCATAAATTGCAGTCCAACAAAGTACAACTAGCAGAGAAGCCATAAATAAAACACTTTTAGTATTATTCCATCCATAGAAGTCCATTTCAGCTTTTCTATAAGCTGGATCTTTGCTCGACAAGGAGACTGCACGAAATCCAGCATCTTGACTGCACCGTATATCATTGCACTGACATTTCTGTGATTCAGACATATTAATTACTAAAGCTGCCACTTTTTCTTCGGATTCGTTAGTTTGATTCCCTGAGAGCTCTGCCATCTTAGGTATGCCTAAAATAATCATGGGTTTAATAAATGTATTTTAAACTTGCTTTACACCAGGGGCGTAATTTGGTAATAGGCAGGGGAGGGCAACTGCAACTCCTAGACTTCAGTTGTTCCCCCAGACCCTAGTCTGTCCTACCCCCCAGCACAAGTTAGTTTTCTTTAGTATATCTTTACCTTTTTTGTAAATATATGGCTCGTCTTTGAGTTTTTACCGTAATTCTCACTTGATTTGGGTAAATTGCGTCCAAATCCTCCCCCCCAAGATTTTGTCGAAATTACTCCACTTTTGTATACATCTAAAATCACGATTTAATTGGTGCAGTGGCTTGTCTTAACTGGCGATAAGTAAGGAGCGACCCGGCTCAATAGTAACCGAAACTCTAAAAAACGGAATTTTGAAACCAAAAGATACATCAAAAGAATCGAATTTTTATGCTGATTTCAAATATATAAGTTTCATCAAGTCCTACCCATCAAAAGTTTGATGGGTAGACCTAAGAAAATTTGCTTGATTTTCAAAAAAAGGGGGTAACAATATCACGATTTAATTAAATAAAAAAACAAGTTTTTTTAACTGAAAGCAAGGGGCAACATTAAATCTTAAAACGAACAGAAATTATTCCGTATATGAAAGGGGCTGTCCGCTCCTCAACGCCTCGCTCTTTACGCTAAAGTTGTTTATAGTTTAAAAAAATAGCGTTGTGAGGAAGAGTATATCTTTAGCGTAAAGAGCGAGGCATTGAGGAGGGGACAGCCCCTTTCATATACAGAATAATTTCTGTTCATTTTCAGTTTTAATGTCGCTCCTTACTTTCAGTTAAAAAACTTGTTTTTTTATTTATTTGGACGTTTTTAAATTAATGCAGGTTTTGATTTTGGCTCACCGTACAGGAATAATTAAACAAAATCTGCACGTTAATTTTACATTTATTTGGTTAAATGGCTTCCTCGAAAGTTGTTTAATTTTATTTACGACCGTTTTTATTACTAATAAATATAAGTAACTTACGAATTAAATTACGTAACGAACTTCTATATTCATATATTTTTAATACGTTTATTAGAGGTTTCACCCCCTAGTCAATACCTGGCTCTTTACGCTAAAGTTCAAATTTTGTTCCAATTCTTTAAAAACGACCCCTTAATCACAAAGGTCGTTAATTAGAATAAATAGCTCTTCTGAAAGTACTAAGAAATCTTTGGCGTAAAAAGCAAGGTATTGACTAGGGTGCGAACCCAGATCCTATTCTTAATAATTTCTGTTCGTTCTAAATTTTGATGTTGCTCCTTACTTTCAGTTGAAAAACTTGTTTTTAAAAATTTAATTTCTGATCGTTTTTTTAAATAGCGCTGGGAAATCCGACGCCCCTTCATAGCAATGTCCCTTCCTCCATGGAAAGATCCTCCCATGTAACCCCCAACCCATCCCCCCCACTACCAGAAAAAATTCCTCCTGAAAACATCTGTATACTTCCCAATAACCGATACTATATGTAAACATTGGGTAAAGTTCATAACTTTCAGCTCTTCCCTCGGGGATTGTGGGAGATTAAGTCATCCTAAAAGACATAGTTTTTATGTTTTCAACCATGCTGAACAAAATGGCTATCTCAAAATTTTGATTGGGTGACTTTGGCAAAAAAATGAGCGTGGGAGGGGACCTAGTTGCCCTCCATTTTTTGGTCACTTAAAAAGGGCACTAGAACTTTCCATTTCCGTTCAAATGAGCCCTCCCGCGATATTCTAGGATCACTGGGTCAATACGATCACCCTTGGGAAAAAAACAACAATTAAAAACAGATAAACACGCATCCGTGATCTTTCTTCTGGCAAAAAAATACAAAATTCCGCATTTTTGCAGGTAGGAGCTTGAGACCTCTACAGTAAGGTTTTCTGACACGCTGAATCTGATGGTGTGATTTTCATTAAGGTTCTATATCTTTTAGAGGGTCTTTCCTCCTTTTTTCGAAAACAAAGCACATTTTCTTAGGTAAACTTTTGATGGGTAGGACTTGATGAAACTTATATATTTGAAATCAGCATAAAAGTTTGATTCTTTTGATGTATCTATTGGTTTCAAAATTCCGTTTTTTAGAGTTTCGGTTACTATTGAGCCGGGTTGCTCCTTATTTACAGTTCGTTACCACGAACTGTTTGAATAACGGTAATACGGCTCCTTCGTTTCAAGGTAATAACGTGCATAAGGCGAATAACGCTAATAGCACAGAGGTACGACGTTGCATTTTTCTTTACTCATCTTAGTATTAAAGCCATATCCTGCTACAAGTTCAGAATTAGCCTACTGTTAGTTTGAATGAAGGAAGGAAATGCCTTTTCTAATAATAGGGTTCTCTGATATGCTGAATATGATGGTGTGATTTGCATTAAGGTTCTATAACTTTTAGGGGGTCTTTTCCCCTTGTTTCTAAAATTAGCCAAATTTTCTCAGGCGCATAACGTTTGATGGGCAAGACTAAATTTAATGAAACTTGTATATTTGAAATCAGCATTAAAATTTGATTCTTTTGATGTATCTATTGGTATAAAAATTCCGTTTTTTAGAGTTTTTGGTTACCATTGAGCCGGGTCGCTCCTTACTTACAGTTCGTTACCACGAACTGTGATGAGAGACGAAACCCGCCAGACTGGTTATTTTCAAGAGACCGCTATTAAGATAGGGAATGCAAAGAGTGGTTTTCATTGCTTCTACGATGTTTAGACTTTTGTTTTTTTGGGGTTTAGGGGGAGGCGGTGCTTAGGTTAGGTTACGTATTTAGTATATACTTTGCTTTACACAAAAGTTAAGAGAAGATGAAATCTGCAGTTTCTACATAAGCTTCTTGAAGTGTAGAGTTTTAATGATCCTTGTTAAATCAACTAAGGTGGGGCTTAAAGCATCTATCTTCTTTGTTGTAAAATGTCTGGGATACTAAACATACAAAAAAAAATAATTTAAATACAAAATTTCGACTATTCGAAATTGGACCAAGGAAGCACATCATGACAAAAGGAACATGTAGAAATTTAATTTAAAATAAAATTGGAACGAAAATTTCATTTCATTTTAAATGAAATGAAAATGAATATGAAAAACGAATACTGACCATGGATATTGTATCCTGTTTTTTTTCTCTCGCTAATACAGATAAAGATATGCTGCAAAGTAAATCAAACATTTACTTTATTTGCAATCAAAGAAGCGTAAAATGGCTATTGAACCTTGGACATAAATTTGGCATCACATTTTTTCATTCAAAATTTTAAAGTAAAAATAAGTAGAGTTTCGGTAAAAATGAATAATGCAAGAACTTAGTTCTGGTAAGAGTTTTTCTGAATTTTCCAGTAAGAATTTGTGTTTATTTCAAACAAAATAAAGCGGTCTGTTGACCAGTGTTACCATGAAAATTATATTAAAAATCTCTAAAATCTTATATTAAAATTATATTAAAATCTCAATTTGTGAGATTTTTTTTTAATTCAGTCATAAAATCTGCAAATAAGTGAATATTTTCAAATCGGTAAAAAACAAAAAAACTATAAAAAACATCACGGAAATTATGTGCAAGACTAAAAAATTGTGGAGGTAGTTAGGTGTCCAGGAGCCTAAACATATCCGGAACAAAAAGACAGAGGAAAAGATAAACGGCAAAGAATTAGATTTATGTGCTTCGAAGTCCGCGCTGCCTTTCCAACAAAACAAAAAACAATTAGATAGAACCAAAGCATAAACACATACAACAAGTACTGACAAAACCTATCCTCTCCACACAAAAAAGTGACCCTTTGTCCGCGTCTCCGGAGACGATTCCATACCTATGCGAACCTGGCGAGTAAATCACAAGTTCCGTAGGCAAGGCCGTATCTAGGGGGGGGGGGTAACCAAGTTTGAGCCCCCCCCAAAAAAAAAAAATTTGACCGAGTCGAAAATAAGTTGAAAATTAGTAAAACCTAGGTAAAAATCAGTAAAATTAGGCGAAAACTGAGTCAAAAATTAGTAACCCCCCCCCCCAAAAAAAAAATCCTGGATCCGCCCTTGTCCGTAGGTGATTATACTTGTTCCGTAAAAGCTGT
Organism: Artemia sp. Qi Xiang Cuo; assembly: GCF_049724085.1. Taxonomy (NCBI): domain Eukaryota; kingdom Metazoa; phylum Arthropoda; class Branchiopoda; order Anostraca; family Artemiidae; genus Artemia; species Artemia sp. Qi Xiang Cuo. The sequence goes on along the minus strand of NC_142799.1, from coordinate 78,644,372 downwards.
ATTAAATTTAATTTATTGGCTCGGAGCGATTAAGTAGTACAACATTTACCCTCTAGAGGTGCTGAGGTAGGCGGGGTCACTTTTGGAGTTTTTTCAGTAGGCCTACTTGTTCAGTATGTGTTTATACTTTGGATAGAACTAATGTTTCCATAATAGTGATATTTACTTTTGCCTTTTCTGAAAACCAAAAGATTTAGGCGATTGATAAACATGGGATTTATAAAACTATAGATAGATTCGCACTGATTGCCAAAATCTTTTGGTGTCAGAAACCATGAAATCAAGAACCATACAACCATGTCCAATAGGAAATTTTTTACCGATCCAATTCATCTCAAGCCAAAATATTTGGGGGCATTAGTGCTGCATTCCCACTCTCCAGAACGAAAATATAAAATTCTAAAAACTACTTTTAAACATTCTAAAATACCTACTAATATCATTCTTTAAGGAACATCCATAAAATCTACCCCCTCCCCCCACCACTCAGGGTTGCCACCGTCAGTAGGATTTTACTAGATCTAGTAAAAAAAAAAAATCTAGTAAATTTAGAGGATAAAGTAAGTTTCCTGAAATCTAGCAAAAAGTATTAAAAAGTCATGATTTATAGTGAAAAATACTTTTTTTTTTTATTTTCCATGAATTCAGGGAAAAAAATTATCGTAAACATATGACAATTTACAATTTTTGCTTGTTTATTTTACAATTTACAATTTTGCTTGTCTGTCTCAGAGACAGACAAGCAGTCACCTATTTTCATAAACAAACAATTCACTTCCGGCGTCTAAAGGTCGACAAAATCATCTTTCTGTGTATCAAATCTTACCAACTAAAAATGAAGCTATAATGACACTTGGATTTGTGATGATTGGGAATCTATTGGAATCAAAACAAAAGCCAACCACCCAAGGTGATTAGGTGAATCTACTCAGCTTGAAAATTTTTATTGAGTAAAAAGGAGCCTGCTGAGAGAAATTAAAAGTAAGTAGAAATGTAACATTATATATATATATATATATATATATATATATATATATATATATATATATATATATATATATATATATATATATATATATATATATATATATATATATATATATATATATATATACACATATATATATATATATGTATATATAGATTTTTGAACTTGTAGGTTTCCGGAATTTTCAATCATACTATGAAAACGAAAGAAAAAGAAAAGAGAAAAAAAAGAAGAAAAAAAGAAAAAAGATTGTGAAAATCGTATTGATTATCCTCCTATAGTAAAAATCGATGTTTGGTGGTGCGCGTGCGGCGTAGCCCCACGCGCAAAATTTTTTTTTGAGCATTTAGTAAAAACAGATGTGATCTAGTAAATTTTTCCTCTCCGATTTAGTAAATTCTTCCAGGTCAGGGTGACAACCCTGCCACCACTACTAGTGTATTATCCCGAACACGTTCTAAGATTGCTCCGTTTGATCAGAGAAAAACAGGTTTTTCTATTCGTGATTGGTTATAATTAGGCTAGTTTAGTCTGAGTGAGAAAAACTACGACACATGTATATTTTAATTAAATTCAATATATAGAGGTGGTTAGGGGTTAGGTATTCAGTATAACGCGTTCTGGACGGCCTGCTTTCCATAATTCTTTGTTATAGTTTCCATAATTTTGTTTCCCAACTTCACTTCTTGAGTTGGTTCGGGGTAATACACAAGACCCCCCCCACATTTAATGGTCAAGTATATACCTCAAATTGTACGCAATGAATATTCCATACGTGACTTCTTCAAATCGATGTAACGGCAAAAGAGCAACACAACAGCAAATTAAGCTTATGAAAATGTCATTGCGTATATAGAATTTGGGGTATATAATTTGGCCATTAGGGGTAGAGGGTAAGGTTTATTGGCACATCTTATACTTAAGTAAGTATTTTAGAATCTGTTGTATTGTCAAATTTTCAATAGGTAATAGACCTGTCATGTAGGCAAATTTCAGGACCCCCTAGAGGGAGAAGGCATGTAGATATGTACTTCAAAATAATTTCCCGTGACATACTTTAGCCTGTTTACCCACCCCTGAAAGTTTCATTTTCCTAACTTAACCCCTTTCCAAGAGAGCCAAAAGTAGCTAAAGTAGAATTTTACCCACTTGTTTTTGTGGGAGACTCTGCGATGGTAATTTTTGAGGTCATATTAACATTAATAAAACAATATTATAATAGTACCTTAAGATGATAGTACTCCGATTGCACTAGTGTATCTGCGCAATAGAAACTGTTCCAAGATCCAATTGAAAGAGAAACGGTCTACTGCCTAAACTACAAAAACACTAATTATTATCTGATACGGTGTATGTGTTCAAAAGTTTGTGTCAAAATCCTTGGCTCCAAATGTGGACCAGTATTACGCGATTTTAGGGTTCGCTAACGACCCTGCCCAAAGCGTTGTCTTTAATTTTGGACGCATATATCTTGTTTACATTCTAAAGGTGAATGACATGGCAAGGGAGAGGTAATCGCTCCTTTTCTGTGCTGAGTCGATCATTTTTAGAGTTAAAAATGGTCAATCCGGTTCTTTTGTGCGATTAAGTTAAAAAAATTCCGGTACTGGTGTATTATACGGGAACTTCTAAAAATTCAAGTTTGGCTAATGAAATAAAATATAATAGGATGAATATATAATAGTTTATAAAAAAATTTGGGCTATATATTTCCACATTAGGGGGGGGGGGGTAAAGCATACCATATATTAAATACGGAACCTAACCTAGGTACCTGTTTCCCCCTAAACCCCCAAAAACAATAGTTTAAATATCGTAGGCTAAACGCTATGAAAACTGCTCTTTGCATTTCATTTCTGAATAGCGGTCTCTTGAAAATAACCAGTCTGACGGGTTTCGTCTCTCATTAGTATACAAAAGTGTACGTTTAACGCACCAGTATCAAAATTCTATAGGAAAGATTTTGTTACTTGTCTAGAATCCGGTAAACACGCGTGAAGTGAAGTTTCGTTAATGTTAATAAAATAAAACAAAATAGGATGAAAACAATAGTTTATGAACAAATTTGGGCTATATATTTGCACATTAGGGGGGGGGGGGGTAAAACATAGCATATATAAAATACATAGCCTTACCTAATCTAAACTAGGTACCTTGTTTTGCCCCTTCAACCCCCAAAAACTAAAGTTTAAATCTTTGTCTCGGAGTGAGCAATACTTAACAACGCAGCAAAACCCTGTTTTTCATAAAGCAACTTTGAGACTTCGATGCGGTCTTTCTCGCGTGTTTATCGGATTCTAGACAAGTACCAAGGTTTAAAAAAATATTTAAGAGCTATTTTAAACCATATACGAGGAGAAATTAGGTAAGATAATAACTCAACTTAAAACGAACTGAAAACTGAAAAAGATATTATAATGAATATTAAAAACGAACAGACATTACCAACAGGAGTAGAAACAGGAGTAGAGCTAACGCCACCTAAGCCGTCTAAAGGTCGGAGTGTCATTTGCCCTTTACTGAAAACAGTTTTTATTTCGAACAGTGTTTTTTTCTTTGACTTAACATAAACAAAAAGGAAAGAAAATCATCTTATTAACCAAGATTATTGAAAAGAACGAATGCCAATAGGCTGATTGTTAAATATGTAATTGAACACTCGAGAAGTGAAATTTGGTTAATGCTAATGAAATAAAACAAAATATGATGAAAATATAATACGTTATTAGCAAAATTGTGAAAACTACAACTTAGAACTATGTACCCAGAACGCAGAAATGTCCTTAAGAATCGTATTGAAATAAGTTCACACAAGGGGCAACACCCCTTATCCAGGAAAAATATAATTGCCTGCCTGCTCTTCTGTCCTTGGCAAATCCCAAATTTTAGTTTGAACGTTCATGGTGAGACACTAAATTCTATCACTATGCATTGGAAATTAACTGGTTATTGTCCTATCTGATCTTCGCGATCCAAATTCTCGAATATTTCTCTTATAATACATAAGTATCAAACATTTTTTGCAGTTTAATCTGTTTTCAATAAAGCGCAAATAACGCCCTGGAGCTGGACTTTAGAAGGCTTAAGGGCAATGGTGTAATTTCGTCAAAATCATGGGGAGGGGGGGTAGCAAAGTTGGAACCAATTATCCCAAATCAAGTGAAAATGACAGTGAAAAACGAAAAATGAGCCATATAGTACCATAACGGCAAAGATCAGGGTTTTTACTTTTAGGGAGATTACCCTATTTTAGGGAGAAATCACTTCTTTTAGGGACGCTTATTTTGAATTTAGGGACAAAGGGAAATACGGGGTTAAGTAAGGATTTTCAGGGAAATCTGGGGTAAAGTAAAGATTTTAAGGGAAAGTTTTATTTTTTCAAACAAAAGGCTGAAAAATTCTTCATATGCTCAGTTTTTTAAAAAAGCTTATGTAGTAACACTGGCTTACGTTGCTGTAATTGCCGAAATTTCAAAAAGCTGAACCCTGGAATATTATTTAGGTAGCCTAGTATTTATTTTATTTTTAAGCAATGGCTTTTATTGGTGTAAATTACCGACATAAGGGATTATTGGTTAGGCTCTGCAGCAATTGTGGGTAAGGTTTATATTACCGGACTATTCAGGTAGCTAAGAAATAAACTTTTCTCTATAGTCAAAATTGCATCCTGAATCCAAATTTAACGTGCATTTGCGTCGGAAATGAACTTTACTATTACTAAAATGAAGTTAGTGGTGGATTGGCTAAGGGTCTTACTAACTGCATAAAACAAGTCATTGAAAAAAAACTCGATTCCTTGGCAAAATTTTGTTAAATTTTGTGCAGATACTACTAATGTCATGTTTGGAGGCAATAGAGGTGCTTCAGCGCTAATGAAAGCCATGAATGTGAAATTCATGTATTGAATGTGAAATGCTCATGCCATCTTATTCACTTATGTTCATCCAATGCATGCTTGTCCCTTCCCAAGACATTAGAAGACTTGGCGCAAAAAAAAAATCTATGCCCTCTTTTCCAGAAGCGCTTCCAGGCAAGATAAGTATGCTGAATTACAGGTTTATTTCAGTGCAAAACACTCTCAATTCTTGCACCAGGATGGAACCGTTGATTGTCCTTTCATGCCTGCATAAAGAGGCTTCTAGAGCGCCTGGTTGCTATCACTCAGTATATCGTAGAAACCACGTTTGACGAGCCAACTGCAACCAATGACCTTATCTTGTCAATATTACAAAACAAGTTGACAAAGCCATACGTTGAACTCATGGACTACTCTCTCGGCCTTTCCAAAGGATTCAACACAGTTTTTCAACCTGGGCTTCCAGTTCATCCCTCTCTAAAGGGAAGTGTCAGCAAACTTATATTGAATGATGTTGCGTCTAATTTCATGAAACTGGACTATATTCGCAGTGTTAGGTTGTTTACCGAACTGGATCTTTACCTTTCAAGTGAGTACCTGCCTTTAAACCAAACATATGTGGGACTAGATGCAACCGATTCAATGCAAGAACTCGTAGATGCTTAAGAGCCAAGTGATAGTATGGATCTCTTTTACCAGTCTTGTTGAAAATACTATAGGCTATAGTCCTAACCAAGCAGATCCAAGACTATTTCAAGTTCGAAGACGAAATTTATGACATTTTGCTTTGTTTGAACCAAGGAATACAAAAAATTTGAAGCCAAAATCTCTAAGGCCACTATCTACGAGATTTCGTGTTCTAATAAAAAAGTGTTGCCTCCGAAAAATGGACGTAGAATGGAGGTCACAGGCAATGAATGATGTCACTGAGACTCATTTTTGGGGATACCCAAGTTGAAGACCTGTCAGTTGAGCAGTACTGGATAAAGACATTTAGCCTGGAGACTGGCAGTGACGAAATCAGGTACCAGGTAATGCGCAAGCGCATATCACTCATTTTCTCTTTACCTTTTAGCAATGTACCAGCTGAGCCTTTGTTTAGTCTCCTGAAATTAATTAAAACATACATCCGAAATAGTCTCAAGAATGTCACACTAGTGTCACTTATTCTAGTCAATTACTTGTTGAAAAACGAAGATAAAACTTCATAAACAGTCAGCATACCGAAGGCTGTCGTTGGCTTCAGGACAAAAGGCAAACGCTACGTGCAATGAAGTGCTGGAGATGACACTTAATTAAACTTTTTTATGTGTTCTCGGTAGTGTAAAAGATGTTATATATATATCATTGTCTGAAATAAAAAATAACAATTTGATGCTGCGCTATGTTTTTTTCATGTAGATTGTATGGAAATGTAAAGCATACTATCCCTTCTTTCTAGGGAGAAAAATAGGGATACATCGGACCTAAAGATGGGGAATTTTAGGGAAAATTGAAATCGAAGAGTGGAAACACTGGCAAAGATATACTAAAGAAAACTAACCTGTTTCTCTGGATCTTGAAATTTGCAGGCTTATTTTAGTTTTGACAAGATTTTTGCGGAAACTAAATTTCAGCTGTGAGGCAATGGCAATCCCGGGTCACTTTGCATGAAAGAGTCGTCGTAAAAACGTCAGAGGGGGCTCATTCAACTAGAAATCGAAAGTCCTAGCACCCTGTTTGAGAGTTAAAAGTGATTGGAAGGCTACCATCACCTTCCCAAGCTCTTCTTAGCTGCCCTCTCCCCTTAAACACGATCAAAATTTTGAGACTGTCATTTTGTTCAAAATGGTCGAAAAGTCCAATAACTATGCATCTAGGAAAGACATGACACCCCGCAATACTTAGGGGACATGGGCTGTAAATTATGCAAGTTGCCTATTATTTACATATAGGTTTCATCATTGGGAAAGGGGCATGTTTGATCCTGGGTCTCCAAAAAGGCTGAGGGAATTAAGGTGAAACTTCCAGGGAGTTTTGAAGGGGATTTTGAACTACAGAAGACGCTATGTGCATCCACGATTTCGAAAGGGCTTATATGCAATACCTCAGGAATGACTATAGGCAAGGCCGTATAAAATACACCAAGTTTAGTGCTACCCATCAAAAGCTACGAGCCTGAGAAAATTTGCCAGATTTTCGAATAATGAGAAAACACCCTCTAAAAGTCAAGGAATCTTAATTAAAGTCACGCCATCAGATTGAGCGTATCAGAGAATCGTACTGTAGGTGTTTGAAGCTCATATATACAAAAATGTGGATTTTTGCATTTTTTCCCACTAGAAAGATGAAGGATACGTCTTTATTTTTTTTTGTGGGGGTTTTGCCAGGGGTGATTATATCGAATCAATGATCCTAGAAGATCAGGAGAGGGTTCTTTTGATCGGAAATCAAAAGTTCTAGTGTACTTTTTAAGTGACCAAAAATATTATAAGGCAGCTAGCCCCCCTCCAACTCCATCTTTTCACCAAAATCGTCGAACAATTTTGAGATAGACATTTGGTTCACCATAGTCAAAATATCTTATAACTATGTCTTTGAAAATGACTTGATCCCAGTAGTGGAGACCCTTGCTATAAAAGGGAGGCTCCTTATACAGGAGAAAACTGTACTCCAGCTAGAACATCTAAAAATAGCCTCTGACGCTAAATCTATTCATGTTACTAATGGCAGTCCAAATATGGAGTCACTAGAAATAATCTGAAGTATAGTGACAAGTATGACGATTCAGAAATTCTCTTTTTAATATATTTTCCTTGAATTCCAGCATATAAATATAGCTTGCACCCGAGAGGTGTATATTAGTTCTAATTCTTTTGTTGACTCAGCAATATATGTATTATTGACAACCAAAATGGAGTTAAACATTTTTTCGATGTAAGTTACTTTTTAAAATTAAATAGTTTGTTTGAATTAATTTATATATTTTTCCGTTGAAATAGTTTGATAGATCTTGTATTTCAAAAGTCCAAATATACACACGAATTTTTGAAAAAAATAAAGAAATAAAGCACACAGAACCACGAATATTGAACAAGAAACAAATCTAATGATAATTTAGCAAGAAAATAATTATAATTTATAATTACTTGTATTTCAACCTTCTTTCTAAGCTCTCATCGTCAAGTATCTTAACAACATATTGAACACGTTTCAACTTTGACAATAGGCATGAAATTCCAAAATAAGTGTTTTTTGGCAATGTGAAACAGTTTCCCCTATTCTCTAACTAGTAACCTGCTTAACCTTGTCTAAATGACGGTCACTACACACTGATGACGGTCACTGCACATGTGACCGAAATATCTAGTATTTTTGTGAATTTCTATCACTGTTATGATCATCACTGTCTATTAAAAGGATTTTATCGCTATTTGAACTTTTATTTATCATATAGGAGAGACATTTATCTGTTGTTTTCAAATTCTCGGTTTTTGACAGATTCCCGGCAAATTAGCTTTAAATTAAATGCTTTACATTGACGAGCTATAGAATATACATTAAAATGATAGTGTAGGAGTGTGGAGTTTTTTAAATGATAAGTATATTTAGTTAAATAAGCATCTTTTTTATTCTTAGTAACGCGTAAGATCTCCAATACAAAGTGCAATCAAAGGAGTTATTTATAATTTTTCATCATGTATGCTAAATAAAATGGAGGGAGGGGCACATCCAGCTTGTTGAAATTAAATTACTTGGAAACTAAAAATGTAATTTATATTTAAGTAGCCTATGCCAAAGAAAGCAAAGTTAACAGCTTCCGCTCAAATAGATAAGACCAATTGTAACAGTATATGCGGAGCCTACCATACATGAACTTTCCAGGACTTCTGTGCTTACTGCACAAGACAATAATGTGCCCAATAACTTTCCACATTATGAATCTTCAATGCACGGCGTAAATAGAAAGTATATTTTATCCCTTCGTTTCTTCCCGTTTTCTCGATTATTAATTATTATTTTTTATATAATTGTATTTTGTAATATAAAGAAAAAGAAAACTAAATTTCGTTGAATAATATTTGAATATGATTAGTATGGAATTTGTCTAATTAAATTTAAAGATGGTTTACGGTTGTTCTTAAAAACAATGACGAAACGGAGAATTTATTGGACAGCACAATATAAAAAAGTACAGCTTTGAGCAAAGAAAGTTAAGGGTTTAAATGTGTATTTCTTTAAATTATCCTCTCCCCAACAGATCATCTCGCATGGAAGCAGTTATCATAGAAACTATGACGGTATAGTTCTTTGAATATTCTAGTACCCTTTTTAAAAATAATAAGATATCAATCAGCCTCGAAAACATTTTTATATATCCATTTCACTCGAAATATTTGAAAGTTCAATAATTTATGTGTGTCTGTGGGAATGACATAAATTCCACAGATTATTTAGCTTAGCTCATAAGTTATGCCAATTGGCATTTGTTTAAAAAATACTTTATTACGGCGGGGGACATCTGGTACTGTGATCGGGGGAGGGAAAATATGATCGTGGGTTTTTCAAAACAGATAAAGAGCATTAAGATGAAACTAAGATAAAATCAGAACATACACTATGTTCATTTAAGTTGTCAATATTGTGTAACAGCATTACATAAGGAGTTATTAAATCGAAACTTTCAGGATATATAGTGGTTGTGTGGGGTTGACAGTAAACTACTACTACTAGTATATATATCTTTTTAGTATGCAATTATTTTTAAAATAATATGAAAATATATCTCGCTAATAATCCATTTTTTGGTTCTGTGACATCTTTGAGGATACAGCTTTATCACGCTGCCGGCAGATTTTAACAATACTCAAACTTATTGACCCAACATCTGGCGACAATGACCTTGAGTGGTACGAGAAGTTTTCAAAGGAAGGTTTTAGTGATAATAATGTTACTTCTTCCACTAGTTCATTTAACATTCCCCCAAGTATCTTTGAACAGGGTTTGGGGGTGATGTTTGCCCAACACGACGCATTTGAAGATCAAGGTGGACCAGAGGGCGATTTTGGTTGGGTTGATCAGCTGAGTCCTAACACTTGTAGAGTATTAGATAATTTTTACAGAGAAAAAAATAAAAAGCCTCCTCCCATTGCTTTAATGGACATCACACTAGCTCATCCAAGTGCATTTGAAGATCAAAACAAATTTGCTATGTCTGAACAACTCAGTCCAGATACACTGTAGAATATGCTGAGTGAACTAGGTGATATTATTCCACGCACCAACCCTCTTATTGAGGTTGAACAGAGTGGGGGAGGTATTATGGATATACAAATCTCTCCAGGATGATTTGCATATCCATAATAAGCGTCAATAGCACTCAAATAGTTTCATTTAAATGAAAATGCCGGTGAAGTTTATTCAGAATTTCTATTAGTCCTTCATCAGCATTTAGGAAATTTTTAGGATGTATTTATGGTATGGATAGATAGTATTGTAACTAAATTAGGTAATTATAATGAGAAGGGTAGTGGTACAGTCATTTTATTTATTGAAGATTTACATATAAATCTATTTAAATTAAAAAAAAATTATCTTAAGAGGTGGGCATGGGGAGACGGGTGTAGTTTTAAAATAGTATCCAGATTTGACAGGATGTCGAGGTGTACAATGAATCTGTTCCGAAACTGGGCAACAGTGTTCCATGTATGCATTTCTTACGACGGCTTATCGACTTCTAAAAGATAATGCTACTAAGACAAAGTTGGACAAATTGGCAGCTGATGGACGTGTAGTGGGGGCAGAGTTTCCTAAAGTAGATTTCTGTTGATTAAAAGGTCAGTATCAAGTAACACTCAAGGGAATACATTTTTTTGAATAGGCTAATGAACATTTAAAGATTGGTGTTACGTTGTTACAATATGACACAGAATTTTAGGAGGATGACCGCAGTAAAAAAAGGGGGTTATATTTCTAGTGACGGTTCCGTCGATAGAATCAGTGAAGAACTGGGTATGGCTTCTTTACACGCCTCCTACAGAACCTGAGTCAATTCGATGTTTTAATCCAATTACAGATATTAGTAGGGTTCGGGGGGAAGGAAAAACAAAAGAAGTTAGCTACTATTGTCCAACATATCTATCTAGATTTTGGACTGAATTAAAGCTAAGGAATCACATGAAACACTGTAAGCGTCATGGGTACCAGTCTGTGGAAACGGTTAGTGGTGACAAGGCAGTTTTGCGTTTTAAAAATTTCCAGAACTCACTCTTTCAGAATGACAAGATCAACTTAGATTACGAAGCTAAACTCACAGATGTGAATGATCCAACAAATTCAAATCGTATCAAAGAATATCAAGCTATAGTAGTGTCTTACGCCCACGCTCAAAGAGACTCTAGCAATACCATGTAAGTGTTAGATGTAGTCAAGATATTGGGTGGGGAGGATTGTATGCGCACAAACTTGACTAAACTTATTGTAACAATAAATAAGGCAATCTCACGTTTGCCTCACACGAATTATCCTTATGATTCTATCACCAGAGGATAAGTTGGCCATTGAAAATAAAAAAATATTTTCTGAGTGGAAATTTGAAGACGACAAAGAGGGGAAAGGGGGTAAGGGGAAAGGGGTAATGGGGAAAGGGATAAAGGGAAGGTACACGGCCACGATCATTTATGGCAGGAAATTTCATCAGGAGGGAGTAAATTTCGGGGAGTCGCCCATTAATCCTGTAATCATTGGCACGTATGCAGAAAGGTGAAGTTGTAGATGGGGCATGGATAGATTTTTTTCCCATAATATCATACCCAAATCATCTGAGAAGCTGCTGCTCTTAGAATTCAAATGGAAAACAATATATAATGGACATACTTGTTTGAATAAAATCAGTTTTTTAGACTCCTTTAGTTTTTTCCCCCAAATCTCTAAGCCAATTATTTCTAGTACCGAAAAGCGACAATTTCAATAGTTTACCCCTCCTTAAACAGCGCTTTCAAGATGCCGAAATGTATGACTTATTAACCTGTAAGGGCATATACGCGTATGATAACTACAGCTCCACCTCGAGGCTGAGTGAGGAGAAACTACCACCCATTAAAGCGTTTAATAATTTATTTAATGATAGCCAATGCACCACTGCCGACTATGAAATTTCCAAGAGGGTTTGGGTCAAGGGAAGGTGTAAAACTGGGTGGAATTATTGCAAAATGTACTTGGCGAGTGATGTATTGACACTATTGGATATTGTCTTTAAGAATACGGATAAAATCAATGTCTCATTGCTGTTTACTCTACGGTGATTGCAAACGGCTTGACAATCGATGTGCTTCAAATTTCCCTAACATTGACTCCACCATTGAGGAGAATGGACCAGAAGGATGGTTTTTTAGAAATGACGGTGAAATACCGATGGGAGTCCATGAATTTTTGAATCCATACAAGTTATCGTTGGTAGAGGATTCGGGTATGCACTGGGTACCTTCAAAGCAAAAACGTATTGCTGGCCTTGATCCGAAACAGTATATAGTTGTTCATCATCTGCTTTTGTAATGGATGGTAGCCAATGTTTTCAGGGTCACAAAGATACATAGAGACCTCCAATTTGACGAAAAACCTTATTTAAAAAAGTTCATTGACACTTTTGTCGGTAAGCGTTCACAAGCAAAACTGAAGGTTGAAAAAGAAATGTATAAGCTCATTTTAAATTCAGCCTTCCGTAAAATGTGCGAAAGCATGTGAAACAGGACGCGATGTGACGTTGTAACCAATCCAAAAGAATGTGCTCGAATCGTTTTCCGATTTAAAATTTACATCATTCACTATCATAGACTCCAATATGGTCTTCCTACATGGAAAAATAAGAAATGTCGTTTTAAATAAAAATACTGCTAGTGGCAGTTCAATGACAGCAATCTCCAAGAAACTCGTGTTGCCATTCTTTTACAATGTGTGCAAATTCCAATGACCGAGGGAGGGGGAAGTTCAAGTGTACTACGGAGACACTGATTCACTCCTGTTAAAAGTTAAAACTGGAAATTTACTGAATGATTTGGAAAATGGTATGCTCATTAGCTTTCAAATGGATTTTACACATTAGAATGAGTCCATTTATCTGGAGTTAGTGAAGTGCCAGGCCCTAAATAAATTGTTGATATTAAAGTCGGAGACGGGGACCGATTTAATATCCAATGGTGTTTTTCCAGGTCCGAAGGTGTACTTTGTGGAAACACACAAGACGGATATCAAACAAGTGCCCAAGGGGGTGCCTACAAACTATGTCAAAAATAATATAATTTCGACATGAGTGTTTATAGAAACTTTGTGTCTATGTCCATAAGGGTGGTGTGAAGGTACTAACCCATGGGCACTTCGTATTTCAGATCGAGTTGAATGTGTAGACTATAGAAAACAACTCGGTATGGAATAAATTCACCTAAATCATTATCAATACTACTACTAGGTGGGTGGTGGTGGGAAGATTTCTTTTTTCTTGATCCATTTCATCAATATTAAACAGCAGTAAAGTTTATTTGTGCTGATACTTTTTAGACTGAGAGATGCGTTAGACAAAGTTTTAAGAGAAGAACAGTGCGGTTTTAGAAAAGATAGAGGAGGTGTCGACCATATTTTCACTCTTAGGCTAATAATTGAGAAGTACCTGAACTCTCAAACACCTTTGGTCCTCAGTTTTATAGATTATGAGCAAGCGTTTGATTCTGTTGATAGAAGAGCTTTAGCAAAGGTCTTGTCCTTGTATGGTTCACCAGACAATTACATTAAAGTGATTAATGCTTTGTGCGAGAATAATAATGCTGTGGTTAATGTAGGAAATGAGATTAGCAGCTGGTTTTGTATTAACCCATTAACGCCCAAAACCTGTTACCGATAAAATTGTGTGGTCCTTGCTTAGTGCAGTGAAATAAGGTTCTAACTTAAAGATTTATGGTGCCAAACATTTTTTCGCACCGAAGGTGTAACCCTGGTGCTGTGTTCTCATATGGGAGCGTTGGGCGGTAATTTTGTCTTTGGAAATTGATGGAAATATATGGATACATGTCTTTTGTCATGTTTACTGAAAATTAGTATAAAAACGAATCCAAGCTAGGCATGGAATTGCTCGTAGCACCGTTGCAAGTGAAGTTAGACACAGGACTCTCTGCACTCTAGCCGTGCATTTTTGCATACTCGGCATAGACCCTGCTTCTCTGCTGTCACCAGTACATGAGCGGTTGATTTCTTAGGGTATATCCGGAGAGATCCTGAGCTCCCACTATAACCTGAACGGTAGGTTACGTTGTTGAAAAGACCCTGAACTACTTTACGAAGGAATTCAAGCTGTGAAATCTTTTCAGCCACGTCACCATCATGCAAGTGACGGTAGTACCGCCAATCTGCGACCATGAGCGTGCAAAGAAGATTTTGGCCTATGATTTAATACCACTTTTTTCCTCGCAAAATTGGTCTGTATGCCGACAAAGCATTATCGACTAGGTCAACGCCCCCTATTCCCTGATTATAATTCGTAATAAAGTGTGGCTGTCCAATTGGAGCATCTTTGTGCTCCGCCACTGATTATTTTTGCCTGGTAAAGCGGTTCTGTGGAGCCGTAGTTGGTTGTCGCACAAACGGCTTTGCTATTTTTCCACTTGACAGCCAAAAGCACAGTCCACTTGACAGCCATAGTCATAATAATCACGTTCCTTCTTTTCCATAACTTTGGTTTCTTCGAGACAACACCCCTTCAAGCGATTTTCACGCATAGTGCCTGTGGAACGAAATGCTTGCGAGTGAAGCTGTGTGAGAAGATCGTGGTTTGTCGAGAAATTATCAAAGCAGACTTCGTGATGGGTTGCTTTTTCAACAACAGACAATAGGTTTGTGACCATCAGTGTACCTGGGGGTTTTGCTGGCTGTTGCTCACTCCTTCAACAGTAAAGATCGATTTTTTAGGGATACCCACTAGAACAAGCTAGCACCCATGGTTTGTACCCAAACCAAATCGCTTTTACTCGGATATACATTTTGCAGCTGTAACAACCAAAGAATGGTATGATTTGTTCGTCTACGGAAAGTTTCTAACAGAACGTCCCATATTGCTGAAGTTTGATGTTCTCGGCATCTACAAGTGACATCACTTTGACCATCGTGTCGCTCTCCTGGAGCTCATTATTGTTTGCAAAGTGCATGTTCTTCTTTATCTTCAGAAATCTGTTGCGGTTCATGACCTGCCCAGTTTTAGCAATGACTAGGTTGTCTGACCAGGAGCACTACATGCTTTCACTTGGAGGGTAATCATATCCTGATAGTAGCATAATTCCCAAAAAACTATGAAGTTCTCCAAAGTTCAATGTGAAACTGATGTCACCATTCTGAGAAGCATATCGTGTTGTTTTCCGCATGATCATAGCGCGGTCTGTTTCGTCGTAGAACTGACAAACAAAAACTCGAATTCGGATATGTTTTTCATGTGACTAACCTTGTCTCCCAGTCTAAGTAGTGATTCTGGTGGAAGATCTCCATCCAGTGACCTCTTTTTCCATTTCGGCATATCCCTCTGGTTTTTTTTCGTAGGCCCAGATTCTTAGAGGCGGGTTTTGAAGACTTTCCTTGCGATACTGTTGGGGTTGGTTTCTACGACGGCTTAGTGGGACGTCGTCTAAATCATCAGCATCCAAAGTAGAAGCGACAGAAAGGCAAGATGGGTTATCTTCAGCTACATCGTCTGTAACGGAAGAATGGATGATATCAAGCTCTATCGTCCCTGCAACATCACTTGGAAGATCATTCAAAGACTAGGTGTTGTCCTCGTCCCTTTCTTCTTCCTTGCTAACTGCCCCCACACCAGGGGAAATTATGACCATATGAATCTTTTCCTCGTCATCAATTAGTTCGTCTAGTATAGCCACAGCTTCTTTCACAGATAAATACTGTTTGGGAGCCACCTACAAAATAAAATATACCGTCAGTCGCCGATCCGTAAAAGATTTTGTGGGGCCTAAGCACCCAACGTTCCCAATAGGGAGCACCTTTAGTTATCCAATACTGTCTCCTCACTCTGTGGTCATTTTAACATAAGCGCTCCACACATTCTAAGGTTGGTAAGCACAGAGTTCTAAAACACTAAAACAAGATATTCCAACCACTCATCTTTGCTGGTATTTCACCCGAAACTGCTGGTTCCCAAAAATTGACTTTTAGCTAGATTTCAGAAAATCCTGAAAACTAACCTGATTCCAATTCAAGAGACGGAAAATTCGAGGAAGTTGCTGGTTAGCCTTAGATTTCTATAAAAAGCTTAGAACTTGCCCGAGCTGCTATCTTGTGGGAAAAAAAAAAATCAAAATGAGACGTCCCCAAATGGGAAAATTGAGCGCTAATGGGTTAAATCAGGAGTTAAGCAGGGTTGTGTTCTATTCGCCTTTATATGGATTATTTTGATGGACTTTGTCTTAAGGAGCACAGGAAAGGCAATGGTAGACCACGGAATCAAATGAAGAGGAAAAATCCTCCTGGACTTAGATTATGCTGATGATTTAAGCATCTTAGATGAATCCTATAAGTGTGATCAAAATGAATGAAGTTTTAGAGGTTTTAGAGGAACTTTTTGAGTTCAGGGTGCTAGAACAGGTTTGAAAATTAATCTTAAGAAGACTAAGTCACTAAGGCTAGGAATAAGTGGAGATAAAAAGGCGACGTTGGATAACGAAAAGATTGATCAGGCGGGCAGCTTCATTTACCTTGGTAGTATTAGTAGTAAAGATGATGGGAGCAGTGAAGATGTTAAAAGTAGAATAGCCAAGGCCCAGGGTGTTTTTTCACAGTTAAAAAAAAGTAAAAAAAGTCTACAAAACAAGTTTAGAATATTAGAAGCTACAGTGATGACAGTGGTCAAGTATGGCTCTGAAGCATGGGCGCTCCGAAAAGCGGATGAAGATTTGCTGGATGTTTTCCAGAGAAATTGCCTACGGATTGTTCTGGGTACCCGGCTGATTGACCGTATTTCAAATATTAGGCTGTACGAAAAATGGGGTTCAATACCACTTTCTAGGGCTATAATGTAAGAAAGGTTGAGGTGGCTAGGAAACGTTGTGCGGATGAAGGATGACAGATTGCAGAAGTTTGTCCTTTTCGAAAATTTTGCTTTAAACCCCGATCCCTAGAAATCAAAGAGACATTCTTGAACAAAATAAAATGGTCTGGAAAATCGAAAATATGTTCTGAAAGGACTAAAGTAAAGTCTTCAGACTTAGAATCTTGCTTTACAGCCGAAGAAATAGAATCTTTATGCTGTAATAAACATTAGTAATAAAGATAATCTTGGTTTAAAGCCGGTTGCTTTAAAGCAAGGTTCTTACTTATCCGTAGCCACCTCTTATAATATCCTAATTGCACGGTTTCTAGCCTTCCCATATCCTCAAACCTCAGAACCATAGTGAATTACACCTAAGATTTTAGCCCTGAAACCCTCTTTAACTACTTGGAGCTTTTTAATATCCCTCAGCTGACTTCTTAATACCATATTACAACATGATTTACCTTTTTTCAATCCTACTTTCTATATGGCTACTAAATAAATTTCCTTTCGCCTTAAGCTTAACACCTAGATATGAACACTCCTGCACTAATCTGACCCTTCTACCCTTAAAACTAAATTTAGCATCCTCCTCAAGTCTAACACATTTATGGAATACTAACACTACGATTTTATCCACATTAAGTTCTAACTTTTTCTATCCAAATAATCCTCTAAAATATCAAGTAACTTCTGAAGGTTCTTTGTGAATCGGCAACCAAAATAATATCATCTGCGAACAATATCACGTAAATGGAAACAATATCTAAACTCACCATCGGCGCCTCCTTCTTTTCCATAAACGCTACAACAGAATTTATAAACAGGGCGAATAATTTAGGAGACAATGTGAGACCCTGTTTAACACCTTTATATCCTCTAACTACCCTTGAAACTTGCCAACTAACTCTCACAACTACTCTAGTAAATCTATACATTTGAACTAAAACTAACACAAATGCGGTCGGAAGACCAGTCTCTATCAAACTTTTCATTAATAGAAACCTACAAACTATCAAAACTACAAACTACAAACTAATAGAAACTTATTAAAAGCTCCTTTAATATCTATAAATGCCGTGTAAAATCTTCCTTTTTCAGCACTGGTATAATTATTAATTAAGGCCTGCAGACTAAATATATGATCAGTCGTCCCAAAGCCTTCTCTAAAACCCGCTAGAACCTTATCCAAAACATCCCCATTTTCTATCCACCTTCTTATTCTAAAGTCTAACACCTTACAAACTAACTTGGGTAAAATATTCCCTAAATGAATTCCTTGATAATTATTATGATGAGACCTATCTCCCTTCTTAAATAATGGTGCCATAATAGGCAACGCAATAGCGCTGCTTAAGTAAAGAACGATGTTGGCACAAGGTATTATTATTATTATTTTTTTTTCTTTTTCCTTACCAGGGCACTTCGTATCAAAGGAGTTGTCATAGAAACTTCGAAAAGGGCTCATTCGATTGGATATTGGAGTTGCTAGTGCCCTTTTTACTAGTCGAAAGTGACTGGAGGGCAACTAGCCCCCCCCCACGCCCATCATTCCCCCAAACACATCCAAGCAAAATTTTGAGATAGCCCTTTTGTTCAGCGTAGTTGATTTTCAGATAGAAAATATGTTTTTGAGGAGCTTACTCCCACACAACCCTCAGGGCAAGAGTTTTCAGTTATGCCCTTGGGGCATATAAGAACGATGTTGGCACAATGTATTATTTATTATTTTTTTCCTTTAGAGGGCACTTTGTATCGAAGAAGTTGTCGTAGAAACTTCTAAAAGGGCTAATTCAATTGGAAATTGGAGTGGCTTGTGCCCTTTTTAATAGTCGAAAGTGATTGGAAGGCAACTAACACCCCTTCCACGCCCATCATTTCCCGAAACACATCCAATCAAAATTTTGAGATAGTCATTTTGTTCAGTGTAGTTGATTTCCAGATAGAAAATATATTTCTGAGGAGGTCACTCCCCCACAGCCCTCAGGGCAAATGTTGTAAGTTATGCCTTGGGGGCATAAAAGGTTTTTATAGAAGGTGTTGTCGTAGAAACTTCAAAAAAAGCTCATTCAATTGAAAATTGAAATGGCTAGTGCTTTTTTTAATAGTCGAAAGTGATTGGAAGGCAACTAACATCCCTTCCACGCCCACCAATTCCCCAAAACATCCAATCAACATTTTGAGATAGTCATTTTGTACCACGCAGTTTAAAGTTCAGGAGATTTTACCTTTCAGCAGGACACTCCCCCACAGTCTTCAGGGCAAGGGTTATGAGTTATGCCCGGGGGGCATATAAGAATTTTCATGAAATCTTTGTCGTAGAGACTTGAAAAAAGGCTCATTCGATTGTAAATTTAAAGGGCTAGTGCACTTTTTAATGGTTAAAAATGATTTGAGGGCAACTAAGCCCTCTCTCACGCCCACCTTTCCCCCAAACACATCCAATCAAAATTTTTAAATAGGAAGTTAAAATAGTTTTGGAAGTTAGGTCTAAATATGACAACCCCTCCCCCCACAGCCCTCAGGGCAAGGGTTGTAAGTTATGCCCTGGGGGCATATAAGGTTTTATTTGTTGAAAGCGTTGTCGTAGAAACTTCAAAAAGGGCTCATTCAATTGAAAATTGAAAGGCCTGGTGCCTTTTCAAAGACCTGATAGTTGAAAGTGATTGGAGAGGGACTAACGCCCCTTTCACGCCCACCGTTTTCCCAAACACATCAAATCAAAATTTTGAGATATCCATTTTGTGCAATGTAGTTGAAAGTTCTGGAAATTAGATCTATTAGGACGATAACCCCCCTGAGAGCCCTCCGGGCAGGGGTTGTAAGTTATCCTGGGGGCATATAAGGTTTATATAGAAATTTGTTATAGAAATTTCAAAAAGGGCTAATTGGATTGGAAATTGAAATTGCCTTTTTTAACAGTCGAAAGTGAGTGGGGAGCAATTAACCCCCCTATCATGCCCACCATTTCCCCAAAAACATTCAATAAATGTTTAGAGATAGCAATTTTGTAGTTGAAAGTTCTGCGAATTATGTAGTTAATGATGACACACACCCTAGAGCCCCCAGGGCAAAGGTTGCAAGTTATGCCCTGGGGGCATATAAGCTTTTTATAAATAGAGTTTTCGTAAAACTTCAAAAGGGGCTCGTTCAATTGGAAATTGAAAGGGCTAGTGCCCTTTTTAATAGTCGAATTTATATTTTATAGTCGAATTTATATTTTAACACAGAGTTTAAGTTGTAAGTTATGTCCTGGGGGCATATAAGGTTTTATTGAAAGCGTTGTCGTAGAATTGAAAATTGAAAAGGCTGGTGCCTTTTTTGATAGTTGAAAGTGATTGGAGAGGGACTAACGCCCCTCTCACGCCCACCATTTTCCTAAACACACCCAATCAAAATTTTGAGATATCCATTTTGTTCAACGTAGTTGAAAGTTTTGGAAATTAGGTCTTTAAGGATGATAACTGAGCTCTTAGTGCAAGGGTTGTAAGTTATGCCCTGGGGGCATATAAGTTTTATATAGAAAGTTGTTGTAGAAATTTCAAAAAGGGCTCATTTGATTGGAAATTGAAATTGCCCTTTTTAATAGTTGAAAGTGAGGGGAGAGTAATTTCCCCCCCCCCGCGCACGCCCACCATTTCCCCAAAAACATTCAATAAATGTTTAGAGATAGCCATTTTGTTCAACGTAGTTGAAAGTTCTGCAAATTATGTATTTAATGATGACAAACCCCCCAGAGCCCCCAGGGCAAAGGTTGCAAGTTATGCCCTGGGGGCATATAAGCTTTTTATGTGTAGAGCTGTCGTAAAACTTCAAAAGGGACTCATTCAATTGGAAATTGAAAGGGCTAGTGCCCTTTCTAATAGTCGAAAATGATTGGAGGGTAACTAACCCCTCTCTCACGCCCACCATTCCTCCAAATACATCCAATCAAAATTTTCAGATAGCCATTTCGTTCAACGTAGTAGAATGTTCTGGAAATTAGGACAACCCCCCCCCCCACCAGCCCTCAGGGCAAGGGTTGTAAGTTATGGCCTGGGGGCATATAAGGTTGTTATTGAAAGTATTGTCGTAGAAACTTCAGAAGGGCTCATTTTATTGGAAATTGAAAGGGCTAATGCCATTTTTAACAGTTGAAAGTGATTGGAGAGCAGCTAACGCCCCTCTCACGCCCACCCTTTCCCCAATCACATCCAATCAAAGTTTTGAGATAGCCATTTTGTTTGACGTAGTTATAAGTTCTGGAAATTAGGTCTTAGAGGATGACAGCCACCCTAACAACCTTTAGGGTAAAGGTTGTAATTTATGCCCCTGGGGGCATATAAGGTGTTTATAGAAAGCGTTGTCGTTTCAAAAAGGGCTCATTTTATTGGAAATCGAAAGGGCTAGTGCACTTTTTAATAGTCAAAAGTGATTGGAAGGCTTGACATTTTTATAGTAAAGATCGATATGGGTATAATGTATTATTTCTTTTTGTTGTTGTTGTTTAGACCAAGGCACTTCGTATCGAACGAGTTGTTGTGAGAACTTCGAAAAGGGCTCATTCGATTGAAAATAGAAAGGGTTTACCTTTTCTAATAGTCGAAAGTGATTGGAGGGCAACTAATCCCCCTCCTACCCCCATCCTCCCATTTGCCCATTATGTTTAAAAACTAATGTTGCCTTAAGATTAAATCAAAATGCACTTTGTTAATGCTAATTCCCAATAAAGCATCGGGGCTACTTCTGCTCTTAAAATTTATCCAAATCAAAATAGCGTAAGTGTATCTAAGCTATCAAAGAAAGTAAACAGATTTTTTTGTGAATGGTATCAATTTTTCCATTTCAGGTCAACTAGAGGAGGTATGAAACTAAATTAAACACTACTATTTGTGTCCAGATTTTAAAAGGGTGTATTTTGTTAAAAATTGCAAACAAATTTTCTCCAGCATACAAATAGCAGGCCAAACTATAAAGTCTTAAAAAAAACGATAGGATTTAAAGTATTATTTTCTTTTTCCCTGAAAAGACTAAGTCAATATAAAACAAACAGAAATTAATTAAAACAAACTTTTTCCACAAAATAAGTTCTTCAAAGAAAAGTAAAGAACCGTATTAAACAAAAAGTGAGCAAAAATAATATCAAATAATCTACCAAGCGTGAAACTACCATAAATCAGCATCGATAAATAAATGAAACCCAAAACGAACAGAAAAGACAATAAATAACCGATTCAAACTCAAAACGAGCAGAAATTAACATAAGCTGGGCTCAAAACCCGTATGCCTTCCCAAGGCCAGACCAAAATTTGCACTTTACTGAAAGAAATATAAATGTTTATGCTTTTATAACTTTAATAAATCAAATAATATTAACATTTCGATTACTTAATATCAGTATATGTATATTGGACTGACAATACACATTCATTTGTATTTTTTCAGTAAAGTGCAAATTTTGTTCTGGTGCCCTTGGTGCGCTATCTAATATCAGGCAACTGGCATCGACGCTTCAGACTACCAAAGCCCAACCCACAAAATATTTTAGCAGACGAGAATTATGTTTGACTTAGTCATCTCAGAATACCAAGCCGCTTTCATCCCCGGACAAGGAATAAATGCTCAGATCTTTATGATAAGTGAAATTTTAGGAAAATAGCTAAAATATCGTCCCAAAGTATGTCAATTTTTTATTTATTCTAAACAAGTATTCGACATTACCTAGTGAAATTTTACGTGGCACATCCTCCTCCAACATGAAATGAAACCTAATTGATCTTATTATGGACATGTTCGACACATTCAGAAATCACGCTAAGATTAATAGCTTCAAGACGCTCACAGAAGTCCTTCAAGGATACCTCCTGTTCCGAAGGCTTTTCAACCTCTTCCTCACAGCGATTCCCTGAGTGGTAATTGCAGCCAGCGTAGAGGGAATCGTTACAAAATAAGCCACTTTTTGCTGATTGCATCGTCAAAACGCATGAAAGAGTCAAAGCGCTGCAAACTGCAGAAGAAGGAATTCTTGTTATTATTAGATTTTTTAAAACGGTTATAAATAAATGCAAACTAAATGCCTTTCTTTACGCACAAAAGCCAGAGGACACAAATAAACGGAAAGGAGGTGAGTTTCCCTACCTATGAGTAGCAATAATTATTTAAAAGACACAGAAACGTCTTGTGAGCTCGAGTTTTAAAGCCCACGCATTCATATGTAGATTAAAGACAACGTCCTGACACATTGATCACCCATTTGAAACCTACTTAAATGAAACAGGAACCCAGAAGATAGTTAACCAGCGTGGACTTGCAGTCTATGAGACTAAATGCCTATGCCGTAGCGCTGGAGTTACCCATCTTAATAGAGTCTTCAATCTTAAGCTCCTTTAACATCTCAAAATCCAACAAGCAATCCTCTCGAAAGTCAGGCCCCAGCAATTCTGGTAGCTCTGTTCTGCCATATCTAACGTTTCTTGGTTCCTGTTACATAGTTTTCGCCCTTGGGGTTGCGCTGCGGAGATGGATAAGGAGAATTTCACGCGTCACCCCCTCTAGAACGTCCTGCACGTAGAAGATGATACGAGGTATACAGAAGGTATATCACGGAACTTAGGAAGAGAGAGGTGCCAGGACCCAGGACACCCTTCATTGGTGGGCTTGACATAGTTCGAGTGATTCAAGTATTTGGGAGCGAATATTTTTCTATATTTTTTTATCATATTTTTTCTCTTGGAAATTTCAAACAATACGAACCGAAATTATACGAAGAAAGATTAGTAGTCTTTTTTTACTGAAGTTAAGAGCGATTATAAAACTTAAGAGTAGAAGTGACCCTAAAGCCCCCACGAGAACACCGTGCTGCCATCTACAATTTAGTTTAATGCTGACGGGACATAATTTATTCAAGGATTATCGATCGAGTCTAATGGGGGGGTCAAGGTCAATCGATCTGTTGTTGTTGTTGTTTGGCCACGTGTAATGGCATGAGGAGTGATTTACATAATCGATGGGGGAATTATTGATTCACGAGCGTGGTGAATTATGAAACAATATGGTCATAGAGTCCCTAGGGAGAAAGATTACGTAATCGCTCAATGACCTCTTTTTCCAAGATCGATTTATTTGTTGTTTCTATGTGTAATAGCTCGGGGACGAAGGTTGCACATGCGCATTGAATTCTAACGGGAAACAATGTTATTAATCTGGGACTCGAGGGGGAAGTGAATGTCAGTGAATTTACATAATCGCTAGGGGAAATTATTGATTCAAGAAGGGTGGAATCAAGAAACAAACATGGCTTCATTGTTGTTTGGTTAGCTTAACATGAGAAATTGATTTACATAATCGATATGGAAATAATTTATTCACGAAGGGGAGAATTAAGAAACATTAAGGCTTCTTTAATCTTTAGGCCTGAGGGATTTATTTATTATTGTTGGTTTTTGGACAAGTGCATGCTAGGGGTGAATGTCAAGGTGTCCTGGAATAGGAAACAGTTAGATTACATGTTTCCTTCTCAACCAATCAGAGAGTCAGATACATCCTCCTTCTCAGCCAATCAGAGGCCTGCTTACATATGATTTCCCCGTTATATAACAATTCACCCTTGAGATTTCGTATATAACGGGCATGCAATGTGATTAAATTATCAGAAAGTTCCAGAACACAATGGATAGAACACATGAAATTATTGATGAACTTGAAGCCTTGGCAGCCACAATTAGCAATGTAAGCTCTGTTTTCATTTTTTATTTTCAAAATAAAATTGTTTTCCGTGGTCACCCTCTACTATATTCGGGTAAAACCCCCCTCCCCCCGAGACAAACGTCCCTATATGATGTTTATACTCGATAAAAAGTGTAAAATACGCTCTTTTTTCGTTACGTAAGCCCCATCCTTCCTTCCCCCTCTGTTTACGACCTTAATTCTGTT